>NC_074704.1:15769415-15804415 GCF_029448725.1 Salvelinus fontinalis | reverse complement strand
TCCATCTTATCTGCAGTCTTGAGTGGTGAGATCTCTTTCCTTCTTCTCTCCCTTCAACTTTGAACTGTGAACCTCTGGCCTGAGACTTCAAAGTCTCTCACGGTACATTATCATAGGACAAATACTAAAAGAGTAGTAAAGAGTAGTAAAGTAAAGAGCCAGAAAAAATGCAGGAAGATATGATATGAGACCAGGTTTGAAGATGTACGGGGGCTTTGTTATGGTCTAATGCACAGTGTTCATCAGGGTAGAAGACATAAGTAGACTAGGGTTTAACCTCTCTAGGGTATGTGGGACGGTAGCGTCTCACCTCGTCAACAGCCAGTGAAACTGCAGGGCGCCAAATTCAAAACAACAGAAATCCCATAATTAGAATTCCTCAAACATACAAGTATTTTACACCATTTTAAAGATACATTTGTTGTAAATACAGCCACAGTGTCCGATTTCAAAAAGGCTTTATGACGAAAGCACACCAAACGATTATGTTAGGTCAGATCCAAGTCATAGAAAATCACAGCCATTTTTCCAGCCAAGGAGAGGAGTCACAAAAAGCAGAAATAGTCAAATGAATCACTAACCTTTGACGATCTTCATCAGATGACACTCATAGGACTTCATGTTACACAATAGATGTATGTTTTGTTCGGTAAAGTTCATATTGATATCCAAAATCTGAGTTTACATTGGCGCGTTATGTTCAGTAGTTCCAAAACATCCGGTGATTTTGCAGAGCCACATCAATTTACAGAAATACTCATAATAAACATTGCTAAAAGATACAACTGTTATGCATTGATTTTTAGATCCACTTCTCCTTAATGCAACCTCTGTGTCAGCACACCATGCAATAATCTGAGTACAGCGCTCAGAGACCAACACAACCCAAAGAGATATCCACCATGTTGTGTAGTCAACAGATGTCAGAATAGCATTATAAATATTCACTTACCTTTGATGATCTTCATCAGAATGCACTCCCAGGAATCCCAGTTCCACAATAAATGTTTGTTTTGTTCGATGATGTCGATTATATATGTCCAAATAACTCCTTTTTGTTAGCGCGTTTAGCCCAGTAATCAAAATTCATGACGCGCGATCACTAGGTGCAGACGAAAAGTCAAAAAGTTCCGTTACAGTCCATAGAAACATGTCAAACGATGTATAGAATCAATCTTCAGGATTTTTTTTTTTACATAAATCTTCAATAATGTTCCAACTGGAGAATTCCTTTGTCTTCAGAAATGCAATGGAACGCAAGCTAACTCTCTCACGTGAACGCGCCTGGTCAGCTCGTGGCTCTCTGACACAGCTCGTGGCTCTCTCTGACTCATTCCCCTCTCATTCGCCCCCACTTCAAAGTAGAAGCCTCAAACAAGGCTCTAAAGACTGTTGACATCTAGTGGAAGCCTTAGGAAGTGAAACATGACCCCATTTCCGCTGTATCTTGGATAAGCAAAGAGTTGAAAAATTAAAAACCTCAGATTTCCCACTTCCTGGTTGGATTTTCTTTCAGGTTTTTGCCTGCCATATGAATTATGTTATACTCACAGACATCATTCAAACTGTTTTAGAAACTTCAGAGTGTCTTCTATCCATATCTACTAATAATATACATATCCTAGCATCTGGGCCTGAGTAGCAGGCAGTTTTCTCTGGGAACCTTTTCATCCGGACGTGAAAATACTGCCCCCTATTCAAGAGAGGCTAAAAACAAGGCCATAAGTAGAGAGTACACTACAACAGAAGTAGCAAGACAACAGAATGGTCTAAATATATTCTTCAAACTGCAATTACATTCATCTTTAATGTCTTCTCTGACCGAACACCTCCTGCAACAAATTCAAAACACTTTCAATTTCCCATTTAATTTAACCACTGACATATAATTTGTGGTTACTGAGACATATTGCACTTTATTCATCAAATGAGGGACAGGAATTAGTTTGGAGTTTGTCTTTTCTCAACTTCTCCTCTTTTTTCTCTTTTTCACAGTTCTGGTCTTTTTCTCTGTTCCCCTTGTCAGGCAGAGAAGAGGTGAGGGAAAGAAGAAGGGAGGGAATCTCTCTTAACAACAGGCATACCAGTGTGTGTCATTGTGAATCTTCCTCAGAGGTGACACGATGAGGCGACAGCAGGACACTTGATTAACTCTGAGCCGCATCTCTTAAAATTGTAATTATATTTTTTCAACTTTGTTCTTCCTGTCAGTCACCAAGCTGTATCCAATATAGAGGTGTTGGAAAAAATAAAGATGACCCTTTTCAAAGTGGAGTGTTACCGATAGTGTGCCGGTGTAGTCATAACATCTGTCAGGTGCAATTAAAAATTCAATATGTTGTCCTTTTAGTGGCCTGCGTTGAGATATGGTTTCTCCCTCAGCAGGTGACACTGGGGGGAATGGTCGCTGTCATCCATCAACCATTGGCTCAATGTGATACGGCCCACTAATAACGCGGCTCGACTTGGCGGGGGCCACCCGCCAGCATTAACATCCTGATAAGGCAAAGTCAGGGTGGTAGACGATGGCTGTTGTGCGTTACCATGCCAATCCTCTCCCACATTCCTGCCAGCAACGACGCCATCCATTATTGCTATTTGCGACTGTTTGTGATTGATCAGCCATTTTGGAGAATCGCTTTGGCATTTGTTGCTCCCTGCACTTTTTAATATTTATGTCTTTCCAGAGTAAACAATGAGAGTGTCACGCCCTGGCCTTAGTATTCTTTGTTTTCTTAATTATTTTAGTTAGGTCAGGGTGTGACATGGAAAATGTATGTGTTTTTTGTAGTGTCTAGGGTGGTTGTAAAGTTTAGGGGGTTTATTAGAGTAGTTGTCACGCCCTGGCCTTAGTATTATTGGTTTTCTTTATTATTTTAGTTAGGTCAGGGTGTGACATGGGGAATGTTTTTGTTTTGTTGGTTTTGGGTGTTGTTTATGGTAAAGGGGTTGTGTTAGTATATGGGTTTGTGTGGTGTACATGTTTCTAGTATTGTCTATGTATGTGTAGTTGTCTAGGAGAGTCTATGGTTACCTGAATGAGTTCCCAATTAGAGACAGCTGATTTCTGTTGTCTCTGATTGGGAGCCTTATTTAGGGTATAGGCTCTCATTGGTTGTGGGTAATTGTCTATGTAAGAACGTTAGTAGCCTGTATGTTTGTGCACAACGTTTGTAGCTTCACGGTCGTTTTGTTATTTTGTTATTTTGTATAGTGTTTTTGTGTCGTGTTCGTCTTCGTGTTAAAAGAAAAGAAGATGGCATATTTTCCAACTGCTGCATTTTGGTCCGTTAATCCGCCACACGATCGTGACAGAATTACCCACCATAGGACCAAGCGGCATGACCAGCGGCAACAGGAGCAATACAAGGATTTATGGACATGGGAGGAAATTTTAGACCGGGAGGTACCAGGAGAATATAACCGCCCCAAAGCTGAGCTGGAGGCAGCGAAAGCAGAGAGGCGGCGATATGAGGAGCTAGCTCGGAGGCAGGAAAAGGAACCTACAAAGGATCTGGGTTACACTACATGGGAGGAGATCGACAGGTGGGCGATCAACCCAGGGAGAGTGCCGGAGCCCGCCTGGGATTCTCTGGCGCAGTGCGAGGAGGGATACCGGCGAATGGAGGCAGCACGACGAAGCGGTAGGAAGCCTGTGGGAAAACCCAAAACATTTCTTTGGGGGGGGCTTAAAGGGAGAGTGGCGAAGTCAGGTAGGAAACCTGCGCCTACTCCCTGTAATTACCGTGGAGAGCGAGAGTACGGGCAGACACCGTGTTACGCAGTAGAGCGCACGGTGTCTCCTGTACGTGTGCATAGCCCGGTGCGGGTTATTCCACCTCCCCGCACTGGCAGGGCTAGATTGAGTATTGAGCCGGATGTCATGAAGCCGGCCCTACATCTCTGGCCACCAGTGCGTCTCCTCGGGCCGGTTTACATGGCACCAGCCTTACGCATGGTGTCCCCGGTTCGCCTACATAGCCCGGTGCGGGTTATTCCACCTCCCCGCACTGGTCGGGCAACGGGGAGCATTCAACCAGGTAAGGTTGGTCAGGCTCAATGCTCAAGGGAGCCAATACGCCTGCACGGTCCGGTATTTCCGGCGCCACCTCCCCGCCCCAGTTCAGTGCCACCAGTGCCTACACCACGTAACAGGCTTCCAGTGTGTCTCCAGAGCCCTGTTCCTCCTCCACGCACTCGTCCTATGGTGCGTGTCTCCAGCCCGGTATCACCAATTCCGGCACCACGCACTAAGCCTTTTGTGCGTCTCCAGAGTCCTGTGCATCCTGTTGCTGCTCCCCGCATTAGCCCTGAGATGCGTGTCCCCAGTCCGGTACCACCAGTTCCGGCCCCACGCACTAGGCCTAATGTGCGTCCCCAGGGTCCAGTATGCCCTGTTCCTGCTCCCCGCACTAGCCCTGAGATGCGTGTCCCCAGCCCGGTGCCACCAGTCCCGGCACCACGCACCGGGCCTACGGTGCGCCTCAGCCGGCAGGAGTCTGCCGTCTGCACAGCGATGACTGAACTGCTCGTCTCCCCAGCGCCATCTGAGCCATCCGTCTCTCCAGCGCCATCTGAGCCATCCGTCTCCCCAGCGCCATCTGAGCCATCCGTCTCCCCAGCGCCATCTGAGCCATCCGTCTGCAATGAGCCTGCAAAGCCGCCCGTCTGCCATGAGCCTGCAAAGCCGCCCGTCTGCCATGAGCCCACTGAGCCGTCCGCCAGACAGGAGCCGCTAGAGCCGCCAGCCAGACAGGAGCCGCTAGAGCCGTCCGTCAGACAGGATCTGCCAGAGCCGCCAACCAGACAGGATCTGCCAGAGCCGCCAACCAGACAGGATCTGCCAGAGCCGCCAACCAGACAGGAGCAGCCAGATCAGTCAGCCAGCCATGAGCAGCCAGATCCGTCAGCTAGCCATGAGCAGCCAGATCCGTCAGCTAGCCATGAGCAGCCAGATCCGTCAGCCAGCCATGAGCAGCCAGATCCGTCAGATAGCCATGAGCAGCCAGATCCGTCAGCTAGCCATGAGCAGCCAGATCCGTCAGCTAGCCATGAGCAGCCAGATCCGTCAGCTAGCCATGAGCAGCCAGATCCGTCAGCTAGCCATGAGCAGCCAGATCCGTCAGCTAGCCATGAGCAGCCAGATCCGTCAGCCAGCCATGGGCCATCCCTCAGTCCGGAGCTGCAGTCCCTCAGTCCGGAGCTGCAGTCCCTCAGTCCGGAGCTGCCATTCCTCAGTCCGGAGCTGCCCCTTACCCTGGTGCTGCCCCTTACCCTGGTGCTGCCCCTTACCCTGGTGCTGCCCCTTACCCTGGTACTGCCCCTGACCCTGGTACTGTCCCTGACCCTAGTACTGCCCCTGACCCTGGTACTGCCTCTTACCCTGGTACTGCCCCTTAGTCCGGAACTGCCCCTGAATGCAATGGGGTTAAGGTGGAGGGGGGTCGTTTGGAGGAAGCCTAGGAGGTGTTTAGGTACTGTGGTGACGTGGGGACCGCGACCAGAGCCGGAGCCGCCACCGTGGATGGAAGCCCACCCAGACCCTCCCCTAGACTGTGTATGGTGCGCCCGGAGTTCGCGCCTCAAGGGGGGGGTTATGTCACGCCCTGGCCTTAGTATTATTGGTTTTCTTTATTATTTTAGTTAGGTCAGGGTGTGACATGGGGAATGTTTTTGTTTTGTTGGTTTTGGGTGTTGTTTATGGTAAAGGGGTTGTGTTAGTATATGGGTTTGTGTGGAGTACATGTTTCTAGTATTGTCTATGTATGTGTAGTTGTCTAGGAGAGTCTATGGTTACCTGAATGAGTTCCCAATTAGAGACAGCTGATTTCGGTTGTCTCTGATTGGGAGCCTTATTTAGGGTAGCCATAGGCTCTCATTGGTTGTGGGTAATTGTCTATGTAAGAACGTTAGTAGCCTGTATGTTTGTGCACAACGTTTGTAGCTTCACGGTCGTTTTGTTATTTTGTTATTTTGTATAGTGTTTTTGTGTCGTGTTCATCTTCGTGTTAAAATAAAAGAAGATGGCATATTTTCCAACTGCTGCATTTTGGTCCGTTAATCCGCCACACGATCGTGACAGTAGTTGGGTTTATGTTTAGTATAGAAGTCTAGCTGTGTCTATGGTTGAGTGTAGGTATCTAGGAAAGTCTATGGTTGCCTGAATTGGGTCTCAATTAGAGACAGCTGGTTATTGTTGTCTCTGATTGGGAGCCATATTTAAGACAACCATAGGCTTTAGATGTTTGTGGGGAATTGTCTATGTCAGAGTGTTTAGTGTCAGCACTTCTGTTTGTATAGCTTCACGGTCGTCTGTTTTGTTGCTTTTGTAGTTTGTATAGTATTTGTTTCGTTTTCGTCTTCTTTCTCAAATAAAGAGGATGTACTTTCCACGCGCTGCGCCTTGGTCCTCTCTCTCTCCCTTTGAGGATCGTGACAGAGAGATGTTAGTGAATCACAGAGGGGATGAAAAAAGTGTGTTTAAAACACTTACAGTAACATAGTCTGTCTGTCTGTCACAGATTTATTTTCATTATCTTCCCCTGTGAGAGACATGGTACTGAAGGCAAATCCGTAAATGATTTAAATGGCAGAAAATGAATATATAACTCCATATTTACAATTCAAAAGAGCCCTGTTGGTTAAAAAAAAACTTAAGAATAAAAAAAACTTATTCTTAGCAGATTTTAACTTATTCTTAATTGTTAGGAGATTTTAAATAATTTATTGTTCAATTAGAAGGCAATTATTTTCTCATTAAAAACACAACTAAGCCAGAATCAACAAAAATGTTATACTGAATATTGCTATGGTGTCCATATTAGGGCAGCATACTGTATCTCAGTGAAAGTTTGATGTTAGATAATACACAGTTGATGTAAATTGGAAAACATGCTGACTCAGTCATGCAGAAAGTCACTTTTTAGCTGTCATGATTGAACACATGCCCTGTAGGTCTATCCATTGCAACATTCAGGCCTGGCATGGGTCACTTCTACACAGTCGGCATCACCCAGTCCCAGGCAGCCCTAACAAACAGTTCTGCCATTAGTTGCATGGTATGACCCATTCAGACATTCATGGTCATCCAGCGACCTCACAGGGCACATCCGATGAGTCACCCCAGAAAAGCTGACTAGGTCTGGGATACGCTCGCAGGGTTATAGGGCGATCACTATGGAGGTTCACAGCTAGCGCGATGTTGATTTGTGCAGATTTGAGGTCAGTTATTGCTACAGTGTAGTGGGGACAGCCACTAAAGACCGATAAGTTAGCCCCTAGAGCTAAAGGCTAGGCAGTCTGCTCTTGAGTCATGCAGATGACCAAGGTTCAATATATGATCCATCACAACAGCATAAAGAAATAAGTAGGGTTAGCTGAGTGCTATGGTATCAACTGTACTGTGTATACCATTGAGCTTTGGAGAGATAGATGGGGGTTACCCAAACTGTAGGTCTAATGGCACTAAAGGGCATATGAACGTTTTAAAACATTTATTTCCGTGATACAAGAGAACATATACACTATATAAAGGTAATTTAAACCTCAGGTATCTTTACAGTACTCTAATTGAACTGTCATCTAGTGAAGTTGCAATGTTAGAGAGACTCTTTATTAACCAATTAGAAGTCTAAAAGGTCCCAGCCTTGGAGAGGAAAAGATAAAGCACAAATTGGCCCATGTTCTGATTTTGATAAAACATCCTTTTCACTTAGCAATTCAATTGAGCATGATAATAAGACGATGTGAGAGCTCTGCTCCTTTCTTCTCCCTCTCTCTATCTGAGATTTCTGCAGTGGAGAGAATTGGAACATGGGTTGTTAATGAATCAGATTGGGCTCCGAAGGATCTGACAACGTGTGTACGTTAAGTAGCTTTTCTTTATTCTCAAACGAGCACTCAAAAACGAAAACGTGACTATTTCAGAAGTTAGCTAATAAGAAGAAGCTTGTCGAATTTCTACTCTGCTGACAAGTACAATTGGAGCTAAAATAACATATTAAGGCATGTAAAAGCACATTTGAGAAAGTATAGTGTTGAATAATGGAGTACATGTATTTTTTTCCCATAGCAAGATAAACCACAGTGTTCTTTTATTTCTGTGTTGTTTGAAAATTCTATTCCACAACAAACTCAACCCCATTCAAAGAACATGTCATTTTCTAAAATCATTTCAACTAATTCTTTGAAATATTTTTCCAAAAGTAGGTATTCACTGCTTCTGCAATCCTTTCATGTAAATAACACGTCTGCAACAACTAACCGTCTCAAATCACAATCCTCCAAGCTACTATTATCTCCTTAGGCACGTCAAAATACCTAAACATCAGGCCTCCTGTTGTTTAGAGGCTCTAATTAACTGTTTAACTCTGAGTATGGACTAGAAAATAAAGGATGTAATATGGAGGGAGGAGAAATAAGACTATTAAGTCTCATTAGTGGCTGTGATTCGTTCGGCATGGTCCTGTGTGCTGTGCTCCTTGATTTTCAGCATGCCACGTACAGTGCCTTGCAAAAGTTTTCACCCCCTTTGCTTTTTTCCTAAAGTTTTGCATTACAACATGTCATTTAAATTGATTTTTATTTGGATTTCATGTAATGAACTTACAAAAAATAGTAAATATTGGAAAAGTGAAAAAAAAATAAAAAAAATAATGTACAACTGAAAAGTAGTGCGTGCATCTGTATTCACCCCTTTGCTATGAAGCCCTATATAAGATCTGGTGCAACCAATTCCTTCAGAAGTCACATAATTAATTAAATAAAGTCCACCTGTGTGCAATCTAAGCGTCACATGATCTATCACATGATCTCAGTATATATATATATATACACTGCTCAAAAAAATAAAGGGAACACTAAAATAACACATCCTAGATCTGAATGAATGAAATATTCTTATGTAAAGAAAAAAGTATTAAATAGTTGAATGTGCTGACAACAAAATCACACAATAATTATCAATGGAAATCAAATGTATCAACCCATGGAGGTCTGGATTTGGAGTCACACTCAAAATTAAAGTGGAAAACCACACTACAGGCTGATCCAACTTTGATGTAATGTCCTTAGAACAAGTCAAAATGAGGCTCAGTAGTGTGTGTGGCCTCCACGTGCCTGTATGACCTCCCTACAACGCCTGGGCATGCTCCTGATGAGGTGGTGGATGGTCTCCTGAGGGATCTCCTCCCAGATCTGGACTAAAGCATCCGCCAACTCCTGGCCAGTCTGTGGTGCAACGTGGCGTTGGTGGATGGAGCGAGACATGATGTCCCAGATGTGCTCAATTGAATTCAGGTCTGGGGAACGGGCGGGCCAGTCCATAGCATCAATGCCTTCCTCTTGCAGGAACTGCTGACACACTCAAGCCACATGAGGTCTAGCATTGTCTTGCATTAGGATGAACCAAGGTCAAAGCGCAACCGGGATATGGTCTCACAAGGGGTCTGAGGATCTCATCTCGGTACCTAATGGCAGTCAGGCTACCTCTGGCGAGCACATGGAGGGCTGTGCGGCCCCCCAAAGAAATGCCACCCCACACCATGACTGACCCACCGCCAAACCGGTCATGCTGGAGGATGTTGCAGGCAGCAGAACGTTCTCCACGGCGTCTCCAGACTCTGTCACATGTGCGTGTGAACCTGCATTCATCTGTGAAGAGCACAGGGCGCCAGTGGCGAATTTGCCAATCTTGGTGTTCTCTGGCAAATGCCAAACGTCCTGCACAGTGTTGGGCTGTAAGCACAACCCCCACCTGTGGACGTTTGGCCCTCATACCACCCTCATGGAGTCTGTTTCTGACCGTTTGAGCAGACACATGCCCATTTGTGGCCTGCTGGAGGTCATTTTGCAGGGCTCTGGCAGTGCTCCTCCTTGCACAAAGGCGGAGGTAGCGGTCCTGCTGCTGGGCTGTTGCCCTCCTACGGCCTCCTCCACGTCTCCTGATGTACTGGCCTGTCTCCTGGTAGCGCCTCCATGCTCTGGACACTACGCTGACAGACACAGCAAACCTTCTTGCCACAGCTCGCATTGATGTGCCATCCTGGATGAGCTGCACTACCTGAGTCTCTTGTGTGGGTTGTAGACTCCGTCTCATGCTACCACTAGAGTGAAAGCACCGCCAGCATTCAAAAGTGACCAAAGCATCAGCCAGGAAGCATAGGAACTGAGAAGTGGTCTGTGGTCACCACCTGCAAAACCACTCCTTTATTGGGGGTGTCTTGCTAATTGCCTATAATTTCCACCTTTTGTCTATTCCATTTGCACAACAGCATGTGAAATTTATTGTCAATCAGTGTTGCTTCCTAAGTGGACAGTTTGATTTCACAGAAGTGTGATTGACTTGGAGTTACATTGTGTTGTTTAAGTGTTCCCTTTATTTTTTTGAGCAGTGTATATACACACCTGTTCTGAAAGGCCCCAGAGTCTGCAGCACCACTAAGCAAGGGGCACCACCAAGCAAGACCAAGGATCTAAGTGTCACATGATTTGTCACATGATCTCAGTATATACACACCTGTTCTGAAAGGCCCCAGAGTCTGCAACACCACTAAGCAAGGGGCACCACCAAGCAAGACCAAGGAGCTCTCCAAACAGGTCAGGCACAAAGTTGTGGAGAAGTACAGATCAGGGTTGAACATCCCACGGAGTTCCTCGGCGTACACATCACTGACAAAATGAAATGGTCCACCCACACAGACAGTGTGGTGAAGAAGGTGCAACAGCGCCTCTTTAATCTCAGGAGGCTGAAGAAATTTGTCTTGGCACCTAAAACC
This sequence comes from Salvelinus fontinalis, assembly GCF_029448725.1. Classification (NCBI taxonomy): domain Eukaryota; kingdom Metazoa; phylum Chordata; class Actinopteri; order Salmoniformes; family Salmonidae; genus Salvelinus; species Salvelinus fontinalis. The sequence goes on along the minus strand of NC_074704.1, from coordinate 15,793,640 downwards.
TTCACAAACTTTTACAGATGCACAACTGAGAGCATCCTGCTGGGCTGTATCACCGCCTTGTACGACAACTGCACTGCCCATGACTGTAGGGCTCTCCCACTTTAATAATGTTTACATATAATGCATTACTCATCTCATATGTATATACTGTATTCTATCCGATTCTACTATTTCTTAGTCTATGCCGCGCTGACATTGCTCGTCCAAATGATATATTCTTAATTCCATTCCTTTAATTTAGATTGTGTGTATTGTTAGATATTACTTGTTAGATATTACTGCACTGTTGGAGCTAGAAACACAAGCATTTCGCTACACCAGCAATAACATCTGCTAAACACGTGTATGTGACAAATAAAATTTGATTTGAATAGGCTTCTTTAATTAAGTGGGGGCGGGTGGATTTGCTGTGTGTGTAAGAGTGTTTGTTATCGTATCACGTGTGTGTGTGTGTGTGTGTGTCCGTGTGTGTGTGAGAGAGAGAGAGAGAGAGAGAGAGAGTGTCAAAGAGGCACAGCCATATTGATAAATGTTAAGATTAATTAAAGGATCTTGCTCTGGCACTTGTTTCACCAAGGAGCCCCTCCACAGTAAACTGTTGACTCACTTCTGGATAATGACATGCGTTTACTCAACCCAGTCCCATTTGCCCTTTTAAAGAAATTGCTGTATGAACAAAATAGCCTCTTATGTTGCCTTGGCACTTATAGTAAACAGTGTAAAATGTCTGCCTAACACTTCAACTAAATAACCTTATAAGCGTTAAGAGAAAGACCTTTTGAACAGCCTTATTGACACCCAGTAAGGAACTCCTTTGTGGATTGAGGTTAACCTGTTGAGGCTAGGGGGTGCTGTTGTCACTATTTATGGAAATCGTGTAATTTTTGAAACGGCTTCCTACTAAAATCTTGATCGTACAATATGCATATTATTATTATTATTGGATAGAAAACAGTCTCTAGTTTCTATAGCCGTTGAAATTTTACAGCAATTTCCCTGACATGGAGTCAGATTTCACACATTTTGGCCCCTGATCTGGAGTCAGTTAAAAGGCCACTGTTATTGCTATGAGTATACAGACACTGCTTACGTCTTCCCCTGGATGCCTTTACGTGATGACGATTTGAATGGTATCGATTGCGCAATCACAGCCCTATAAAACAAAAACACGTGTAGGTAGGAACTTTTTTCCGGGTGCGTCAGGCACGCGGAGGACACCGACCTACTCTTTTTCCAAGCATTAGTGTAGCCAGTTATATTTCTCCGGTCATGTTTCTACTCGTTATAGGAGTTAAAAACATCATAAGGTAGTTAATTTAAACCGTTTTATAGCAATTTATATCCGTTTAGTGCGATTTTGGGACATTTATTTCTGAGACACTGTGAATCTCTGGGCACGGTTCCAGTTCATGCCGAACGCAATGGGCATTTCTACATGGCAAGAGGACAGCTTTCGACCAAAAGACGATTAGACCCAAGAAAGGATTCTTTGCCCAAGATTCTGATGGAAGAACAGCTCAAAGTAGGAACAATTCATTATGATAAATCGTGTTTCTGTCGAGTAATGTTAATCGCTTATGGCGCCATCTTGCTAGACGTAGCTTCGCTTGGCGCAAACTGTATTGAAAAGTAAGGATAATTTAAAAAATGTAAATCAGCGATTGTATTAAGAATTAAATTGTCTATCAATCGCTGTCCACCATATATTTTTTAGTCATGTTTATGAGTATTAATGTATACGACTAGATCACTGTCTAATATGGCGCACGACATTGTCTGACCAGCTGGGCAACTTTTGTCATTGTCTAACCATGATTTTGGTGGCTAAATATGCACATTTTCGAACAAACTGTATATGTATGTTGTAATGTGATGTTACAGGAGTGTCCTCTGAAGAATTCTGAGAAGGTTAGTGAAAAAATTAATATATTTTGGCGATGTTTACGTTATCGCTCTCTTTGGCTAGAATCAATGCTCTGGTAACGTTTGCATATGTGGTATGCTAATATAACGATTTATTGTGTTTTCGCTGTAAGACACTTAGAAAATCTGAAATATTGTCTGTATTCACAGGATCTGTGTCTTTCGATTAGTGTATGCTGTGTATTTTTACGAAATGTTTGATGATTAGTAATTAGGTAAACACGTTGCTCTATATATTTATTCTAGTCCATTTGTGACGGTGGGTGCAATTGTAAACTATGACATCTACCTGAAATATGCACATTTTTCTAACAAAACCTATCCTATACCATAAATATGTTATCAGACTGTCATCTGATGAGTTTTTTTCTTGGTTAGTGGCTATCAATATCTTAGTTTAGCCGAATTGGTGATAGCTACTGGTGTTGGTGGACAAATAAAAGATGGTGTCTTATGCTAATGAGTTTAGCTAATAGATTTATATCTTTACATATTGTGTCTTCCCTGTAAAACATTTAAAAAATCGGACATGTTGGCTGGATTCACACGATCTGTGTCTTTCATTAGCTGTATTGGACTTTAATGTGTGAAAGTTAAATATTGAAAAAAAAATGTTTTTCTGAATTTCGCGCTCTGCCTTTTCAGTGGAATGTGGGGGGGGTGGGGGGGGGGTGTGGCGCTAGCGGCACCCCAGTCCTAGACAGGTTAATCTTCACAGCTCTTTATCCCATGGTGAGGGACACTTCTCTGTGTGGCCATGCCATATCTAATGCATAATGTCATTTCAGATAAGGAGTCTACAGGGAATAGAGCATCGCTGTGGGGACACTGGACTCTGGTGTGTGTGTGTGTGTGTGTCCAACAAGCTGTTCTCACCATCCCCAGTAGAGATATACTAGGCCTATACTTTTCCATTTGGAGAGTGAGAAGGCAATGTTTCCAGCATGAATGTGAATGTTCATGACACAGCAATACTCTGATGGCTCTGTATAGACAGAGGGAATTGCCATGTGTTCACAGCGACGTGGATAATATTTTACAGAGCAAAGCACAGCAGACGAGGACAAACTCATGACCCGAATCAGTTAGGTACAGTACATGGATATCATCTGTTACTAGATGTAACTCAATGGAATTGATTGACAAGGGACGAATAGCCTTCTTCCATCCCTCCTCATTGTTAAAGGAATTGAATTCCTATATGTTCATCAATCAATTCAATTAAAACACTCTGCCCATTCATAAGAATTTGTAAGATACTTATTTGCATAAAATGGACAGAAACCAGTCTCAAAATCAATCAATCAATAGCGTTTATTCTCGAGAGTACTGATCATAGTACATTTTACATCTGGTTATATAATAATAATGACGTCATAGGTTTTAAAATGTCCTTCCTCCTCTCAGATACAATGGCAATACAGTTCACAGCCTCCTTACATTGTCTGCCACCTGTTAAACAATCTACAACCAGCCCAAGGTCTCTCCCCTCCCTGGGTAGTGACAGAATTTCCTGTAAGGAACACATCATTCCAGCCTGTCTGATGATAACGCCATTCTTTCTAACAAGGAACAGACATTCCTTGTTCCAATTCTTGATTACAATTATACACATTATATTCAGCATTATGATTATAATAAGATTCATACATCCATACAGTAACATAGAATTATAACTAAACAGAACACTACTAAGTCAAATGTATACATAATTTAGTCATTATTCATAAAAATCCATAACACTCATCCTCCATCCCTCTCTACCTGCCTGCTTCTATAAAAGTCCACCAACGTCACTTAAAAAGACAGAGGTCCTCAGGAAAACAAATGTTCAATGGCGTGGTAAAACTCAAAGCTACATGCCATTTCATGGCTTTTCAGATTGTGTGTGTGTCTTTGTGCGTGTGTACGAGTCTTTGTGCGTGTGTACGTGTTTGGTTTATGGCTTATCTGATTAGGTTGGATTTGAATGAGGCCCATTGTTTTCCCACACGGGGGTTTGCCACGGTCCCCTCCTCATGAAGATTGCCTTGTTAACCCACAGTGAGTACAGGATTGCACTTTATTTAATCTATGGTGGCGGCTCTCCAACAATGTCCTTTTTACATTACGGTGAGCTGTGAGCTCTGCCACCGTAGCCACCACTCCAATCTCTTTCTATTATGGCTTCCCTCCTCCCTGCCTCGGACCGACTCTGATCATCCTTTCAGAGAGACCAGTGGGAGTCCTTTTCTGTCTCTGAGGATTTGAGAGGCCTGATGAATACAAATGGAATAGGAAATTATAGAATGATGAAACACTCCAAATGAATGGAGTGACGAGGAGAGAGGTTTTGTTGTCATTTCCTCTTTGTAAGCACACCTCAGATGTAATCTGGCTGTTCGCATGACGTATCTAATAATCAGGATATTTTATCTTATGAGTTTTGAGGGTACACTCTGTCCATTTCTATTGTAGCTTTTGGTCATAGGCTTTATTAAAACAAGAATCACATTTACCTCTACAGTACCTTGAACATTACTTTAAAATACATTATTATTCAGGACACACAGTCCACATTATCCATATAGGAAAGGAAATGGTCCTGTGTAATGTATGAGAAACACGGCTAATTAGGCTACACATGAGTTGGAAGTTTTGACAAAAACAGACATTTTCACATTGTAATTGTTTCAGCTAGTGTGGGAATCTACTTTAGATTCAGAACGGTGCTGTGCAGACAGAATTCAATTCCTCATTGTTACTACTCTGTTTATCATGCAAAGGCACAATACAAAGAGACAGCAAGTCGGGACAATGAATATAGATTAAATCGGAAATATTTGCACAACTAATTACCTCCAAATGCTTTCCCAGTAAACAAAATGACAAGCTCCTGCAATATCACCGCCAGAGAGCTGTTAAAACATTGTGTCACCCACTACCATAATGATTCATTTCACACCCAAATTAATGAAAATATTTTTAGAAACCTGTGAGCAACTGACGAATGTTTGAAATGTCAAATCGATGTATGAAAAACATAGCTAGGCGGGAAAATAATTATACACAGAAGAAGTTTTGCTGCCTAGCAATCAAGGACGGAACAGCTGTTTGTTGAAATGTGACATGTGGGTAAAGTTCACAGGAGTTTTTCCTTTTAGGACTTTTAGAATTATTAGCAGTGCATCTAAACACTTATACCTAAGTGAGGTAAAACAACAATCATTAAGTACCTCCGAGGGCACAGACAGAGCTGGTGATTTATTTCTACTAATGTTTTATTAATACAGACGTCTGCCTGAGGGGGAAACGTTGCCTTTTCTCACCGTCACACTTCCATTTGAAGATATCAATCATTCCAACTCTCTCTCCGATGACACCTCATCAAGCCTGATGGGATACAAGCTCCTACCAGCTTCTAGGCTGAACTTTAGTCTGAAAGTGAAGTTCAGATCAGAAGCTGCTGATGGAAAGTGAAAGGCAGTACAGTTACAGTGATTAAGGACATGTAACATGTTGCTAATAATGATATCTGATTGGCAGTCTTATTAACCTTGAATGGCAACCGTGTTGTTTTGTGAGGTGTTCTGAGGTACTTAGGTATGAATATGTTCCTTAAAACCTCTAACGAGTCACAAACCCGGATCCGGGATCCCCCCCATCAAAAAAGCTGACTAGCATAGCCTAGCCTAAAGCCACAGGGATATCATATAATAAAATGTTCATGAAATCACAAGTCCAAGACACCAAATGAAAGATACACATCTTGTGAATCCAGCCATCATTTCTGATTTTTAAAATGTTTTACAGGGAAAACACTATGTATTTCTATTAGCTAACCACCAAAGCAAAAGACACAACTTTTTTTTCCCACCATTTTTTCCCCGCATAGGTAGCTATCACAAATTCGACCAAATAAAGATATAAATAGTCATTAACCAAGAAACAACTTCATCAGATGACAGTCTGATAATATATTTATTGTATAGCATATGTTTTGTTCGCAAAATGTGCATATTTCAGGTATAAATCATAGTTTTACATTGCAGCCACCATCACAACTCTCACCAATGCAACTAGAATAACTACAGAGAGCAACGTGAATTACCCGATTACTCATCATAAAACATTTATGAAAAATACACAGCGTACAGCAAATGAAAGACAAAGATCTTGTGAATCCAGCCAATATTTCAGATTATTTAAGTGTTTTACAGCAAAAACACAATTTAGCATTATATTAGCTTACTACAATAGCCAACCACACAGCAGAATTAATTCATGCACGTTAGCGATAGCGAATAAACCAGCAAAAGATATTACATTTTTCATTAACCTTCTCAAAACTTCATCAGATGATAGTCCTATAACATCGTATTACACAATACATATATTGTTTGTTCAAAAATGTGCATATTTAGCGGCACAAATCGTGGTTATACAATGAGAATAGTAGCCAAGCTGCCAACAAAATGTCGGGAGAAATCTTGGGAGAGGCACCTAATCTAATCAATAACTAATCATAAACTTGACTAAAAAATACAGGTTGGACAGCAAATGAAAGATACATTAGTTCTTAATGCAACCGCTGTGTTAGATTTTTAAAATTAACGTTATTACGACATACAGCGTGCGTTAAAGCGAGACCGCACCGAAATTAATGGCGGATAGTAGTGTAACATTTTTCAACAGAACAACGAATTAACATCATAAATAGTTCTTACTTTTTGATGAGCTTCCATCAGAATCTTGCGCAAGTTGTCCTTTGTCCAGAATCATCGTTGCTCGGTTGTAGATTGTCGTCTTCAACTTAGGAATTAACAGCAAACATTAGCTATATGGCCCAGACGTGTCCAACTCTTCATAACGCAGCACAAAGAAAATTCCGAAAATCGCAATATACTGATATAACTCGGTTTAAAATAACTACATTATGATGTTTTTAACCTCTATAGGATCGGTGGGTCCCCGGGGGGGCAGTTGAGCTAACGTAGGCTAATGTCATTAGCATAAGGTTGAAAATTTCCCAGGACATAGACATATCTGATATGGGCAGAAAGCTTAACTTCTTGTTATTAGGGATAAACCCCTTTTTTTAAATGTTCACCTAAATGACATACCCAAATCTAGCTGCCTGTAGCTCAGGCCCTGAAGCAAGGATATGCATATTCTTGGTACCATTTGAAAGGAAACACTATGAAGTTTGTGGAAATGTGAAATTAATGTAGGAGAATATAACACAATAGATCTGATAGAAGAAAATACAAAGGAAAAAACAACCTTCATTTCAATCAGCATCTTTGAAATGCACCAGAAAGGTCCCAGTTCCAGCCATCACTCTGCTTGTAATTCCTATGGTGTCCACAAGATGCAAACAGTGTATTTGAAAAGATTCAGACGGATAATGTGAACCTCTCTTTCATATTGTCTGAGATCCCCAAAGACTGGAAAGCTGCCACGGTCATCCTCCTTTTCAAAGGGGTAGACACTCTAGACCCAAACAGTTACAGACCTATATCTATCCTACCGTGTCTTTCTAAGGTCTTTAAAAGACAACTTAACAAACAGATCACTGACCATTTTGAATCCCACCGTACCTTCTCCGCTATGCAATCTGGTTTCCGAGCTGGTCATGGGTCCACCTCAGCCACGCTGAAGGTCATAAATTATATCATAACCACCATCAATAAAAGACAATACTCTGCAGCTGTATTCATCTACCTTGCCAAGGATTTTGACTCTGTCAATCACCACATTCTTATCGGCAGACCTTGGTTTCTCAAATGATTGCCCCGCCTGGTTCACCAACTACTTCTCAGACAGAATTCAGTGTGTCAAATCGGAGGGCCTGTTGTCCATACCTCTGGCAGTCTCTATGGGGGTGCCACAGGGTTCAATTCTCGGACCGACTCTTTTCTCTGTATATTGTTGAAGTCGGAAGTTTACATACACTTACTTTGGAGTCATTAAAACTCAGTTTTCAACCACTCCACAAATGTCTTGTTAACAAACTATAGTTTTGGCAAGTCGGTCAGGACATCTACTTTGTGAATGACACAAGTAATTTTTCCAACAATTGTTTAGACAGATTATTTCACTTATAATTCCCTGTATCACAATTCCATTGGGTCAGAAGTTTACATACACTAATTTGACTGTGCCTTTAAACAGCTTAGAAACTTACAGAAAATGATGTCATGGCTTTAGAAGCTTCTGATAGGCTAATTGACATAATTTGAGTCAATTGGAGGTGTACCTGTGTATGTATTTTAAGGTCTACCTTCAAACTCAGTGCCTCTTTGCTTGACATCATGGGAAAATCAAAAGAAATCAGCCAAGACCTCAGAAGAAGATTGTAGACCTCCACAAGTCTGGATCATCCTTGGGAGCAATTTTCAAACGCCTGAAGGTACCACATTCATCTGTGCAAACAATAGTACGCAAGTATAAACACCATGGGACCACGCAGCCGTCATCCCGCTCAGGAAGGAGACACGTTCTGTCTCCTAGAGATGAACATACTTTGGTGCGAAAAGTGCAAATCAATCCCAGAACAACAGCAAAGGACTTTGTGAAGATGCTGGAGGAAACAGGTACAAAAGTATCTATATCCACAGTAAAACTAGTCCTATATTGACATAACCTGAAATAACCTTATTACATAACCTTATTGTGGGAAGCTTGTGGAAGGCTACCCGAAATGTTTGACCAAAGTTAAACAATTTAAAGGTAACGCTACCAAAAACGAATTGAGTGCATGTAAACTTCTGACCCACTGGGAATGTGATGAAAGAAATAAAAGCTGAAATAAATCTTTCTCTCTACTCTTATTCTAACATTTCTCATTTCTCATTGTTAAAATAATGTGGTGATCCTAACTGACCTAAGACATGGAATTTTTACTAGGATTCCTAGGATTCAGGAATTGTGAAAATCTGAGTTTAAATGTATTTGGCTATGGATGTAAACGTCCAACTTCAACTGTAAATCAATGACGTCGCTCTTGCTGCTGGTGATTCTCTGATCCCCCTCTATGCTGATGACACCATTCTGTATACTTCTGGCCCTTCTTTGGACACTGTGTTAAGTTATCACATGAAGACAGTTACCAGCCACAAAACATGGATGTATAATGACTATGCGCAGGTAACAAGACTATTTCAGAAACAAACTATCTTTGTCATTTCGATGCCAACTCCCCCTACATTTTTAGATTCCTAGTTCCAGCTCCATGCTGCTCAAGCAATTGAAATTCCTCTGAGATTCCACTATGTAGAGACTAGCAGAACTCCATGGGAATGCAACCATCCTGGTCATTTATTTCATTTTGAACACCCTGCCTACCCCGATACCACCAGCACAGCACAAAAGGGGTAATTCAGACAAATACAGTCTGGCAACATTCCACTGGTTGGATTCACTCTGCTGGACCAGAGGCTAGGAAAACAGACCCCTGACCAAGGCCGCAAACCATGACCACTCCACAGTGGGCGGTTGATGGGGAGAGTTCGGGACTATACAAGGAAAGAGGTTGTGAACCCACCCCAAGTACTAAATGGATCATTCCAACTCTATTCTGCAGCTATGACAGCGGCGCGAGCAAAGAGAAAAAGAGTCAGAGTTGACACCATTAACAACATAACAAGCTCCAGTGCCTCTTGGTAAAATGAATGAAATCATGAAGATGTGTTTTTTAGACAACTTATTTCTTCACTTCCTTTGCTTTTAACCTCGACACAATCCATCATTCTTCTTGCCTCGGCTCATGGCTCTGCTGGTTTTCACTCATGCTATGTGTGTGCCATATGGTGTCCCCAGCAAAATACTTCTTCTCATCCTCCTCCATCTCCCTTTTCTCTCTCTCGCTTCCCCCTGTACTTTTGGCCTTTGATAATAAAAGAGGAGAAACGCTTGGCGAGCCACCAGGAAGACGACTGGCATCTTTATTGAATAAAAAAGTTGAAGGGCAACTCCACCACATTTTCATTACCTACCGCACAATACTAATATCAAAATATTAGAAAAAAAGCGCATTTCTAAGTTTTGTCAAATTTTCTTTAGAATGTTTTAAGTTTCACCCGATGACGTCATCAAAGTTTATGAGCATTTCAAAAACATTGATTTTCAAACACTATGCAGTGACGTGGGGAGCAAATCACAGTTTTTAAAATGTTTATCCTACCCTGTGATGTCATGGAGAAGCTTTTTTTTAGGACCTTACTTACGTGCTGTTTTCACATACAGTATGTAGACACTGGTTTGGTGCTGGAGAAGATGAATATGAAGTTGAGAAGTGGAGTAATTGCACTTTAACTTCTCTAGGGTAGGTGAGACGCTAACGTCCCACCAGGCCAACATCCGGTGAAACTGCAGAGAGCTAACATTTTAAATACACCAGTCGTTTTATTAAACATTCTTGTAAATACATGTATCTTACATCATTTAAAAGATGAACGTCTTATTAATCCAGCCGCTGTGTCAGATTTCAAAAAGGTTTGCTGCAAAAGCAAACATGCGATTTTCTGAGGATGGCGCCCCACACACACACAAGTATTACTAGCATTTTCCAACCAAGCATTAGCGTCACGAAAGTCAGAAATAACAATAAAATAAATCGCTTACCATTGAAGATCTTCCTCTGGTGGCAATGCCAAGTGTCCTAACTACACAGTGAATGTTCATTTTGTTTGATAAAATCAATTTTATAGCCTAACACGCAACATTTGTAAACCGGTTGCGTCGTGATTTCCGTCTCATTCAACTTTGGACGAAGCGTTCGTGGTAATTACACACACTAAACAAACGTTTATCCAGTCATGGTTGGTTTCATTGCAATCCTCTGGTTGTTACTAACACAACCATACATGATGGCTCTTTTCCCGGGACGTATTGACTGAAACAAACCGATATGAAGACACCAATCAATGACCTCATTGCGCACCAATGGTAGGACCGGTCTATTGTTGATTGACTGCCTTGAAATCATATTGAAATCTAGCTTGGAAGATAGCCAATGAGCTGAGGTAAACGGCAATATGTAATGGTTATACGTTTGAAGACCAGCCTTTGTCGTAAACTCTGGCGTAAAAGAGGTTAATTCGCCATTGCAAATCCTACTTGACGGAGCCACGAGTGTAACGCATAGCAGTACATATTCAATAGCATTTTCAACAAGTTTATATATTTAAATTATGGCGAATAAATCAGGAAAAGCTCAAACAAAGTCTAGAGTCTGTGACCACCACAACCAGTGGTGTTCACCTGCCCAGATTCATCTCTGCAGGCATGAATGTGCCTCAGGGCAAAAAGGGCACAGTAGGGAGGCGTCGTTGTGCGCTTTGTCACAGGAAATGCCCCATCACCTGCACCACCTGTTCAGTAAGCCTCTGCTTTACAGCAGAAAGAGACTGCTATGGGCCATGGCACCAGCAGCACAATATTGTGTAGAGGACTGAGGGTCTTCACAATATTGTAAATAGAAAATGTGTAAATAGTTACCCTTGTTATGTTTATTTATTTATTTAAATTATTTTTTTCATATATTTATTTTTTGGGGGTGTGTTAGAATAGCATTTATGTATTTTGTTTATAGTTCTTTCCTTCAAAATGTATCACTGTACCAATTCGGCCACTTGGGTACATTTGGGTACATTTGTGTGGGACACCTGGGTGACTTCATGCTCAATGTCATGTAGCTCACTAATTTTTGAAGTTATCTGTCTAAAACTTTGCTCAGCTATTGTTGCCATCTTATGTTCTTCATTCAAATCATCCACAGCATCCTATCTGTATGGTTGGCTGTTCTTGATCATTTGAAAGATGATGCAGCAACAATAAAAAACAGAAAACGTATGTTTAATTCATTGTATTTTCTTCTACCAGATCTATTGTGTTATATTCTCCTCCATTCAATTCACATTTCCACAAAATTCAGAGTGTTTCCTTTAAAATGATACCAAGAATATGCATATCCTTGCTTCTGAGCCTGAGCTACAGGCAGTTAGATTAGGGTATATCTTTAGGCGGAAATTGAGAAGAAGGGGGGTGCCCCAAAGAAGTTAAAGTCAAATGAAGGAGAAAGACACAATCCCTCTCATGTACCTGTCACGCCCTGGCCATAGAGAGGCTTTTATTCTCTATTTTGGTTAGGCCATGGTGTGACTAGGGTGGGCATTCTAGTTTATTTATTTCTATGTTTTATATTTCTTTGTTTTTGGCCGAGTGTGGTTTCCCAATCAGAGGCAGCTGTCTATCGTTGTCTCTGATTGGGATTCATCCTTAGGCAGCCTTTTTCCCACCTGTGTTTTGTGGGAAGTTATATTCTGTTTGGTGTCTGCACCTGACAGAACTGTTTAGTTTTTTCACTTTGTTTTTTCACTTTGTTTGGAGAATCGCCGTCCGAAGGAGAAGATAGATGCAGCAAAAGCAGAATGGCGACGTTATGAGGAGCTGGAGCAATCGAGGCAAGAACGAGAGGCAGGGGGGCACACGGGGAGATTGGCAGAGTCAGGGTTCAGACCTGAGCCAAATCCTCGTGCTTACCGTGGGGAGTGAGTGACCGGTCAAGCACCGTGCTATCCGGTTCTGCGCACCATGCCTTCAGTGCGCATCCACAGCCCGGTGCGCTCTGTGCAAAATCCCCGCAGTGGCCGTGCTAGAGTGGGCATTGAGCCAGGACGGATTGTGCCGGCTCAGCGTTCCTGGCCTCCGGTGCATCTCTTTGGCCCAGGTTATCCTGCGCCAGCTCTATGCACGGTGTCCCCGGTTCGCTAGCACAGCCCAGTGCAGCCTGTTCCAGCTCCCCGCACTTGCCGGGCTACAGGGGGTATCCAGCCAGGACGAGTTGTGCCAACTCTGCGCTCCAGACATCCAGTGTGCCTCCACGGTCCAGCGTGTCCTGCGCTGGCTCTATGCACTATGCCCCTTCTGGGCCATCATAGCCCAGTGCGTCTTGTGCCAGCTCTCCACACTCACTGAGCTAAAGTGGGTATCCAGCCAGGAGGCATTGTGGCAGCTCCACGTACCAGGCTTCCAGTACGTCTCCTCAGTCCGGTGAGACCTGTTCCGGCTCCATGTACAAAGCTTCCAGTGATGATCCATGGCACGAAGCCTCCAATGATGATCCATGGCACGAAGCCTCCAGTGATGATCCATGGCACGAAGCCTCCAGTGATGATCCATGGCACGAAGCCTCCAGTGATGATCCATGGCTCGGAGCCTGCAGTGAGGATCCATGGCACGGAGCCTCCAGCGTTGATCCGCGGTCCAGGGCCGCCAGTGAAGGTCCATGCACCAGGGCCGCCACCAAAGCGGAGGGATCTGCGGGTGGAGGGGGGTCTATGTCCCGCACCGGAGCCGCCGCCGTAAGGGACCCTACCCTTTAGAGTCAGGTTTTGCGGCCGTAGTCCGCAACTTTGAGGGGGGGGGTACTGTCACGCCTTGGCCATAGAGAGGCTTTTATTCTCTATTTTGGTTAGTCCAGGGTGTGACTAGGGTGGGAATTCTAGTTTCTTTATTTCTATGTTTTCTATTTCTTTGTTTTTGGCCGAGTGGTTCCCAATCAGACGCAGCTGTCTATCGTTGTCTCTGATTGGGAATCATACTGTCACGTTCTGACCATAGTTCTTGTGTGTTTTACTTGTTTTAGTGTTGGTCAGGACGTGAGCTGGGTGGGCATTCTATGTTGTATGTCTAGTTTGTCCATTTCTATGTATGCCTGATATGGTTCTCAATCAGAGGCAGGTGTTTGTCATTGTCTCTGATTGGGAACCATATTTAGGTGGCTTGTTTTGTGTTGGGGTTGTTTCCTGTCTTTGTGTTCTGCACCAGATAGGACTGTCTCGGTTTTCACGTTTGTTATTTTGTATAGTGTTCACGTTATCGTCTCTTTGTTATTAAACATGTTGAACACTAGCCGCGCTGCGTTTTGGTCCTCTCCTTCATCTCAGGAAGAAAACCGTTACACATACTTAGGAAGCCTTTTTCCCACCTGTGTTTTGTGGGTAGTTATTTTCTGTTTAGTGTCTGCACCTGACAGTTTCGTTTTTCACTTTGTTATTTTGTTTGAATGTTTTTTGAGTAATAAAGAATCATGAACACTTACCACGCTGCGTTTTGGTCCATGGTTTCCGACGAGAGACGTTACAGTACCTCATTACTGGGATCTGGAGCATTCTTTACCTGACTTAGCTAGACCTATCATCTGTCAAACACCTGCTTTCGATGTCTGCGAGACAGAGACAGAATGACAGGAGCGAGACTGCAACACTTCCAAAGCAGCTGACATCAATAGGAATATGTTGCATCACAATGAGTACGAATTCAGAAGTTCACAACTATGTTTTGATATCAGCAACAAAAGCGTAATGAAGGCTGCAGGTATTTAATGTAGATTGAAGAGTTTTAGAGTAACTTCTAGGTTCTGTTGTCACTAAAACACATGCAACACTGTGATTTACATCTACACAGTGACTGACTTTCACAGAATAAAACATTTTTGCATCAATTTTTATTCCTTTTTTCCTGAGCTGAAATCTCAGAGGAATTCATTAGTTTTACTCTGGGTGAGTGTCCCTTGTTAGTCGGGGTATAATTGTCACTCAAGCTAACACCTGTCCCACGAGGTTTAATGGATATGTTCCTCTCTGTCATCTAGTCAATTGCATTAATCGCTTTCACATCTCAATGTGGACCTTGATGGTGCTATCATACCTCAGTGCACCCTCCCTAACTTTGCATCAGTGCCTGTTTAAAAGAAAAACAATGGGGAATAAATAATGAAAGTCATTTTAAGATTGTGAAGATTATGATCAATAATACCATATAACCTGAGAATAATGTTAACTTGAACAAATGTGTCTTTATGACCATTTGATGACCAGTTCATTTTCTAAAAAGTATGTCTACTTGTGCAGAATATTTTGCTGGTAGTGTAACAGTATACACTTTACGTCGTCCCCTCGCCCCGACACGGGCGCGAACCAGGGACCCTCTGCACACATCAACAACAGTCACCCACGAAGCGTCGTTACCCATCGCTCCACAAAAGCCACGGCCCTTGCAGAGCAAGGGGCAACACTACTAATAGGTTTCAGAGCAAGTGACGTAACTGATTGAAACGCTACTAGCGCATACCCGCTAACTAGCTAGCCATTTCACATCCGTTACACTCACCCCCCTTTCAACCTCCTCCTTTTCTGCAGCAACCAGTGATCCGGGTCAACAGCATCAATGTAACAGTATAACTTTACGGCATCCCCTCGCCCCAACACAGGCGCGAACCTGGGACCCTCTGCACACATCAACAACGGTCGCCCACGAAGCGTCGTTACCCATCACTCCACAAAGGCCGCGGCCCTTGCAGAGCAAGGGGCAACCCTACTTAATGTCTCAGAGCAGGTGACGTAACTGATTGAAATGCTACTAGCGCCTACCCGCTAACTAGCTAGCCATTTCCAATCCGTTACATTAGGAACAAGGGGGCGATTTCTCTGGAGAGTAAATTATATTCTCACCCCTGTGGCTCTCCCTTGTTCCACCAAGCAAGATTCCTCCCAGTTCATCTCCTCACTGACTAGGCCTATAAACAGTGAAGAATTCAACAGACATCTCACCCCATACTAGAGAGAAAAGGTTGAACATAGCCCTGAGCGATGCTGTAAGCACTTCATGCTTCAACAATTTGGTAACAATCTCTGTTTTGCCAACCTAGCAGAAGAAGGGGTGAGAAAACGTTGTCCATCTTGCAGGACTGTGTTCTTTGTATTATTTAGTTTCCCAGTCTACTGCTATATTATTTAAATGTGACTGAAAGAGATAGGAAATGAGGACATGTGTCACGACTTCTACCGAAGGTGTCTCCCCTTCCTGTTCGGGTGGTGCTCGGCGGTCGTCGTCACCGGCCTACTAGCTGCCACTGATCCTTTTTTCCTCTTTTCTGTTTATTGGTTTCACCTGTGTTTGTTTTAGGCTGATTGGTTGGCTTTATCTACCAGCAGGCCCGCCTCCCTGGATTGTTTCGTTGCACATGTGTACACGTCTCTGTGTCACGGTTTTTCCCGTGTGTTTTTTTTTGCTGTATTGTTTAAGTCCCCCTTGTTTGGGTTATTTGTTTGGGTTGGCGTATGTTCACCGTTGTGGTGCATTAAAATATTAGCACTACCCTGAACTCTCTGCTTCCTGCGCCATCCACTACACCCCGGGCATTACAACATGGAGCAGTTTCAGGGCTACAACAGGAATCCAATTCATATGGCTCACCTTTGGTGACTTGATCTCACATTTAACCACCACAAAATTAAATGTAGCTTGAATGTCAGCATGACAATATGAACTCACTGAGTGAACATGCAGAGTAAATGCAACAAACGACTGACAGGGCTCCTTTACAAATGCTTCTTAATGTTTTAACACATTCAGTGCATGTATATTACAGCAGCAAATCCCCACACGAGAAGTCACCAGAGTCCGGAACTGTGGCAAAATAGGTCCTACTCACAACTGTGTGTGTGAAACAGTAATATAATTCATGTTCATATCCCTTTGTTGTTACTCCTGCTGTTGTTGTTGTGGAAGCACTCTGGGGATTGCTCAAGATGGTTGTTTTCAATGGAGCTTTTCTATGTTCATGAAATCTCAGTGATGTATTTGCCATTCATCACTTTAATACTGGGGGGAAGTATACAAGAGTGAGTTTGACCTCTATGTCCTTCATCAAATAGGGATATACAGAACAAACATTTCACACTTCTGTTTGAAAATATAAAAAAATGACTATTTTTGGGCTTTGCTCTCAATTTCCCGCTGTGGTGCAGATCTCTGAACCCGCCAGTAGGCTAAATGCAGGCCTGCTCTCCTCTCCACTCTTTCAATAGCATTCACTTCCTCTGGCTTCCTGGAGAGTATCACTCTGCTCATTACTCTCAGTGCACCGTTGTACCCCTGGGCTCCGCTCTCGGCTCTCTGTTTTTTCTCACTTGACGCCCACTCACTGGTCCATCTCGCTGCCTTTCCCAGTTGCCTCCTATCACTCCTATGCAGATGATACTTGTGTACTTCTTCAACATGTTTTTACATGTTTCCGCTCTTTGTTTTTTCCCTCTGTCCTTCTATCATGCTGGTCACAGACTCTCCTCATGTTTGTCTCTGCCAACCACCTGAGGGTGTCCTCCACCTCCTTGCTGTCCTCTCTCACATTTAACCACATTTACATCCTCTCTGAGTAGTTTCTCCCTTCCCCTCTACTCCTTAGTCAATTTCAAAGGTGAATATTGTGTTAATGCATTAAATATCACAAAATAATATCTCCATCCAGAGTTAAATGATTTTAAACCCACTCTATATTTCTCCAGTGCTACACTCTGATATGAAAAACACACAATACATATTCTTGGAAGTCTCTTTACAAGCTCAGACACATTTGAGGTTCTTGAGACGCGTCTTGCCAACATACAGTACATGTTTGTTTTAATGATCAGAAGATTCAGAGAATGATAAACTTAATGGATGTAGACTTTGGAGACAACATCAAGGGTGGGGTTAGCTAGCATGTCTATGTTCGTACACAGCCTAACACTCCCAAGTCAATTCTACAATGTAATCTGAGTGTCTGCGAGTAATTCTCTCATATGATACCACGCCACTTCCATACACCAACTTTCTGCCAAGGGCAACTTTCTGCCCAAACCTTGTCAGGAACATGGGGAATAAGGCTTTGGAAGCTCCATGCCTCTGGGAAACTTGGAGTCATGGCATTTCAAAACGCATTCCCCTGAAAGGTAATTCAATGGATTTGGGAACAGATGGTGTGAGCCGTTTACCAAGGGGTTGGAAATGAGAAGATCAATGCATTCTGTTTTCCCTGTCATATTGGGAAAAGTGGAATCGTCAGAGACATAATGAACTCTAAGTACACAGACGTACACTTTTTCATGTCATTCTCAATCTTTCATAAATTGAGAGTTGTGATCATTTTGCATAATCAGAGTTCTTCAGTAAAGAGTCTTCAAGGAAGCCCCTGTAATGCTCTTTATTCATATATTGATTATATCTGCATAGTTATTTAGTTTAGAATTTGAAGACAACAAATTCTAATCTCGACACATAGATTTTAACCTCTAACGAGTCACAAACCCGGATCCAGGAGCCCCCCATCACAAAAGCTGACTAGCATAGCCTAGCCTAAAGCCACAGGGATATCATATAATAAAATGTTCATGAAATCACAAGTCCAAGACACCAAATGAAAGATACACATCTTGTGAATCCAGCCATCATTTCTGATTTTTAAAATGTTTTACAGGGAAGACACAATATGTAAATCTATTAGCTAACCACGTTAGCAAAAGACACCACTTTTTTTACTCCACCCTTTTCTTACTGCATCAGTAGCTATCACAAATTCGACCAAATAAAGATATAAATAGCCACTAACCAAGAAACACTTTCATCAGATGACAGTCTGATAACATATGCTATACAACAAAGATCTTTAGTGTAGCTCTAGTAGGGCAATTCCGGCTGAACTTCTCAGAGTCAAATGGGGCAGAAACTACAGGACTGTCCGTTTGTGTCCCATTTTAATGAAGTGACTAAACATTGCCCTGGGCTTGAATGTGAGTAGAGCAGTAATGAATCCATTACGTTCACAAAAAACTGCTGAGATCCAAGGCTCTTCCTCTCAGTGTGTAACAGTACTATACTTTGTGGTTGTACAAAGGAGATGAGAGAAGGACTCAATGTATTGTGAATTAAAATCCATGGGGGTCATATGTGGCTGATGAGTGTAAAATGTATTATTTAAAAAATGCCTGTTTAATAGACTACATATTAATAAACTGTAATATAGTGTCTTTAACAGCACAATAAGCCTTGGCAAACAAACCATTTCAACAAGTTAATTGGTTTCCTCAGAACCTTCTCCATCCAACAGTGTAAGACAATGTTACATTACATTTTTCTAATGTCAAAACACTTGTATTGCCTTTCTTGCCTCAAGTACTGTGTCATTCTTCACTTCTAAAAACACTCTACTACTTTCCAGGCAACAACCTTGAACCCCGGCCCACTCCCTCCCTCTCTATCCGCTCCTATCATATCCTCACCATTGTGCTTTAGTTGGCGTTCACACACTATTGTCATAGCCAATGTGATCTTCTCTCTTCATCCTCGACAGACTTCTTTTGCTTTTCACACCTCTTTTTCCTGCTCCTACTCTCAGGATCCCGCCGGTCGGTTGAAAGCTGGCAGACGGGCTGCATTCCCTCCGAAACCAAAACGCAGGAGATCCAATCAAGTTTCTTCAGCTCTGATTGCCATCTCTCCAGATCCCCTCATCATCCCACCTTCATCACACATCGCAACACCTCAACCCTTAAATCCTCATATTTTCTCCCAACTCTTACAAAATCTGAACCATCAATACCCGTCGGAGGTGCAATCCAATTTGTTCTCTTCTCTCTCATCTCTCCAACCGTCTCCTCCCTCCCCTGTTTCCTCCATCCCACCACCTGCTCCACTTCCGTCTCCCCTCTCCACTTGTTTTTCACTTTCTGATGATGATTCCTTCTCATCTGTCACTGCAGCAATGACTATGATTCACATTCTTTGCCTCCAGAACGGACTCTTGCCTGTCAGAGATTTAACCCTTGGCCCTCCGCAGTCGTTTCAGCATTTATTGTTCCCCATGTTTCACCACTCATAGTTGGTATTGTGAACTGATACTCTGACTATGAAAAATAGACTGCTTATTCAGGTCTACATATTAATTTGACAACTGGCTGATCTGCCACGGCTGATTCAGAGAAACTAGAGTTGTTCAACAGATTTGAAGTAGGTCCAATTTCAAAGTAGTTGATTTGTCTAAATTACTTGCTGACAATAATTGTCCTTTAGATCAAGTTTGTCAGGATGTCAGGATGATAAAATAATCCTTACCATGTGAGTACGGGACTCAATGTGAATATATACACTGCTCAAAATTATTAAATTATTAATTTAAATACTATTAAATACTTTTTTCTTTACATAGTTGAATGTGCTGACAACAAAATCACACAAAAATTATCAATGGAAATCAAATTTATCAACCCATGGAGGTCTGGATTTGGAGTCACACTCAAAATTAAAGTGGAAAACCACACTACAGGCTGATCCAACTTTGATGTAATGTCCTTAAAACAAGTCAAAATGAGGCTCAGTAGTGTGTGGCCTCCACGTGCCTGTATGACCTCCCTACAACGCCTGGGCATGCTCCTGATGAGGTGGCGGGTGGTCTCCTGAGGCATCTCCTCCCAGACCTGGACTAAAGCATCCGCCAACTCCTGGACAGTCTGCAACGTGGCGAGACATGATGTCCCAGATGTGCTCAATTGGATTCAGGTCTGGGGAACGGGCGGGCCAGTCCATAGCATCAATGCCTTCCTCTTGCAGGAACTGCTGACACACTCCAGCCACATGAGGTCTAGCATTGTCTTGCATTAGGAGGAACCCAGGGCCAACCGCACCAGCATATGGTCTCACAAGGGGTCTGAGGATCTCATCTCGGTACCTAATGGTAGTCAGGCTACCTCTGGCGAGCACATGGAGGGCTGTGCAGCCCCCCAAAGAAATGCCACCCCACACCATGACTGACCCACCGCCAAATCGGTCATGCTGGAGGATGTTGCAGGCAGCAGAACGTTCTCCACGGCATCTCCAGACTCTGTCACGTCTGTCACGTGCTCAGTGTGAACCTGCTTTCATCTGTGAAGAGCACAGGGCGCCAGTGGCTAATTTGCCAATCTTGGTGTTCTCTGGCAAATGCCAAACGTCCTGCACGGTGTTGGGCTGTAAGCACAACCCCCACCTGTGGACGTCGGGCCCTCATACCACCCTCATGGAGTCTGTTTCTGACCGTTTGAGCAGACACATGCACATTTGTGGCCTGCTGGAGGTCATTTTTCAGTGCTCTGGCAGTGCTCCTCCTGCTCAAAGGCGGAGGTAGCGGTCCTGCTGCTGGGTTGTTGCCCTCCTACGGCCTCCTCCACGTCTCCTGATGCACTGGCCTGTCTCCTGGTAGCGCCTCCATGCTCTGGACACTACGCTGACAGACACAGCAAACCTTCTTGCCACAGCTCGCATTGATGTGCCATCCTGGATGAGCTGCACTACCTGAGCCACTTGTGTGGGTTGTAGACTCCGTCTCATGCTACCACTAGAGTGAAAGCACCGCCAGCATTCAAAAGTGACCAAAACATCAGCCAGGAAGCATAGGAACTGAGAAGTGGTCTGTGGTCACCACCTGCAGAACCACTCCTTTATTGGGGGTGTCTTGCTAATTGCCTATAATTTCCACCTATTTCCACCTATTCCATTTGCACAACAGCATGTGAAATTTATTGTCAATCAGTGTTGCTTCCTAAGTGGACAGTTTGATTTCACAGAAGTGTGATTGACTTGGAGTTACATTGTGTTGTTTAAGTGTTCCCTTTATTTTTTGAGCAGTGTAATTTAAAAAAATCACAAACCAGAGAGATGTAGGTAAATTTCGCCCCATGTCTCATTACAGTGCATTGTGGGATTTCATTTCTTACTGAAGAAAAACACAGATGGCATCAGAAGTGATGTCTTTACAACTAAATGGAAAAAGAAAAGGAGAGCCATACACTCTTACAACTAAATAGCCCTTGAACATTGTGGCCAGACCTCTTATTGGACCCCTAAAAGAGAAAAATCTTCACTCTCTCCCTTTTTCTCTTCAAAACCTCCCGTGGGGACATATTCTAGGTTTGAGGATAGACGTAATAGACTTAGGATGGCAATGTCAACCTTCTCTCACTAATGTATTTGATGGAGTCAAGTCATGTCCTTATTGGTTTCAGGGTTATATTCTAGCTGGATGTCATGTTTTCGACAATCTATATCATTTGGCATCTTGTCTTTTGACTGCTATTAGCTTCACCACGGCATACATACTATGGGACACCGTTTGGGTCTTTGCGTGTCAAAAAAGATACAGGGGCTAAGCTGCCTGCCATCCAGGACCTCTACACCAGGTGGTGTCAGAGGAAGGCCCTAAAAATTGTCAAGGACCCCAGCCACCCCAGTCATAGACTGTTCTCTCTACTACCGCTTGGCAAGCAGTACCGGAGTGCCAGGTCTAGGACAAAAAGGCTTCTCAACAGTTTTTCCCCCAAGCCATAAGACTCCTGAACAGGTAATCAAATGGCTACCCGGACTATTTGCATTGTGTGCCCCCCCCAACCCCTCTTTTACGCTGCTGCTACTCTCTGTTTATCATATATGCACAGTCACTTTAACTATACATTCATGTACATATATACATACTACCTCAATTGGCCTGACCAACCAGTGCTCCCGCACATTGGCTAACCCAGGCAATCTGCATTGTGTCCCACGACCCATCACCCGCCAACCCCTCTTTACGCTACTGCTACTCTCTGTTCATCATATATGCATAGTCACTTTAACCATATCTACATGTACATACTACCTCAATCAGCCTGACTAACCAGTGTCTGTATGTAGCCTCGCTACTTTTATAGTCTCGCTACTGTATTATAGCCTCACTACTGTTTTTCACTGTCTTTTTACTGTTGTTTTTATTTCTTTACTTACCTATTGTTCACCTAATACCTTCGTTGCACTATTGGTTAGAGCCTGTAAGTAAGCATTTCACTGTAAGGTCTACTACACCTGTTGTATTCGGCGCACGTGACAAAAACTTTGATTTGATTTGAACCCTGTTGCCCAAAACTAACATTGTAAGCAGCCAGTTAGCCTCATCTGGCTAGTGATGCTCGACCGGACCAGGTTAAGTGTTGTGAAGCTCGCCACAATAAGGATCAGGCATAATAGTGGAATTTAAGGTTAGCCTTCAAAATAAAGGTTTGTCATTGACAGTGATGCAAATGAATACAAATTGTAGAATTATGCCATACTTTTATTTTGAAGGCTAACCGCAGAGTCCACTGTTGTGGCTAATCCTTATTGTGGCTAGCTTCACATAAATGGGTCCGACCACCATTTATCAAATAAGAACTGTCTTATAAATTATGGTTATTTTAGATGATGACACCTAGCTATATAGTTAGCTAGCTAACTAAACCCTACTGAAACAGATTGTTATTTTGCTCTGTTTTTGGGGAAGAACATTGTTTGCATCCATGAGCAAAAAATAAATAAAGTATGACCAGCACTGTAGGTGCGCGAGACAACTTTACCAGCATCATAGCATAAGTATTGATGAATTATTGTGACATATGAAATACGAGTGATAGTGTAATTAATGTGTAATAACTACGTAAAAAAATTATGAATGTGTATAATTATGTGACGTGTAGTCATAATCAGGTCCTGATTGGTGAACAAGCTTAATTGACATGTCAAATCATGTTAATTAGTATATATTTTGACACACAAAGACCCAAACGTTCCATAGCGAAGACCCAAACGGCGTTCCATAGTATTCCTGGTTGAGAATGAAACGACTGATCAAATGAACAACGAAACAACACAGCAAGTAAGTGAAAGAAATAGGTTTTGATTATGGTTTACTGGTAATGGGGACATAAGTAAATGCCAACAAAATATTTTTTGTCTGTATGGTGTGTTTATGTAACCTTTATTTAACTAGGCAAGTCAGTTATTAAGAACAAATTCTTATTTACAATGACGGTCTATCCCGGCCAAACCCGGACTACGTTGGGCCAATTGTGCGCAGCCCTATGGGACTCCGAATCACGGCCGGATGTGATATAGCCTGGATTCGAACCAGGGACTGTAGTGACGCCTCTTGCGCTGAGATGCAGTGCCTTAGACTGCTGCGTCCATGTGTGTATGTTAACTATTTAACTCTATTAGAATGCTTAAAAGGTCGCAAAAATGTCATTTATCGGTATCTTTTTTTGGGGCAAGAAAAATATGGGTATCGACCAAAAATATCATATCGGTGCATCACTAGTTTAGATGCTACAATGATTCTATAAACTATACTTGCTTGTTTTGTCACATAAACTGACATTTTGCGAACTATTAGAATTTTAGCAACCAGTAAATGGCAGAGCAATTTCTGCATATTGCATCTTCAATGGTTAGACGGAAGCCATTTCTACTATGGCGACCCTCGTGTGAGTCAAAATGTCCATTCTAAATGAATATATCCCTAATTTTGAGAATGTATGCACATACGTTTGCAATGATGGCTGACAGCTTTGCTTACTACAACATTGGCACACCCATTAAAGCACAATTTATGTGTGTTTAATTCGTTTACATGGTTGGAAAACATTAGCAATTAGCATGACATGGCAATGAACACCG
>NC_074704.1:15031112-15056112 GCF_029448725.1 Salvelinus fontinalis | reverse complement strand
CTATCTAACACACTTGTGTGTGCAGCGCGGCACCAGAATTAAAAACGCGTCTTACCTTTTTCTAGTTAATGAATCCAATGCGAAATGTGATAACTATATTATCCATAGCTAGCACTGAAAAAGTGAATCCCTTCTTCGATGATAAAAAATGTCCCCCTCATTTCGGAATCACTCTTGTAACGTCAGTAGGGTACAGTAGCGTAAGCTTCTGATGGGGAGTGGCAGGTTGGCTACTCACGCACACCCACTGGAAAAGATTCTCAGCTGGCAGGCAGACACTGGAATAAGTTTCTGAGTGACGGAGTTAGGGCTTTGCATAGGCGCCTTGTTACATTTTTAGTGGGACTGAAAAAAATGCAGAAATATAAAAGAATGTTATTAACATGTTCCCATGCTTTTAAAATAACGATTCTATTCCGGAACAGTATGGATCACTTTCGTTCTTATTCGGTTCATCGAAAAATATATTTTCCCAGGTTCCAACCCCTGTTTAGGATGACATTAGGTCTGCATGCTTTTTGAATTTTGCAGGCCTAAGGTTTCTTTTAGAGCTCTGGCTCAGTAATTGGGGAGTCCAATGGATATTCGATTGTCCTTTAAAGCTTTTTAAGCTCCATTCAACATCTCATGAATTTGGCATTGTTCTGCGTTTGCATCAATTGAAAATGGGTTGTCCATTTCTCATCATTTTGTATCGCTAAATCCTCTTGTTTACGACTTTTCTTTTTTTCCCAAATTTGGCAAGAGGTTAGTGTCAGCTGCTTGCTGTTGTACTGTGCTTTTTTGATTCCGAGTGTACGTTCATAGAGTTTTAAATTCTCACAGTAATTAAGGAATAATTCACCATTATTTGGGTCTCTGTTGCTTTGATAGGTTTCTTATTGTTTTCCTCTATATCAAACACGTTTGTGTTAGTCAATATAAGTTTTGCATATTTTTCTGTTTGCCTGAATATATTGATTGTCTTTTTACTGCTAAATGTATACCTTCTTTACTGTGGAGTGGATGTGGTATGCAGAAAGGTATCTAAGAGTGTATGTATTTGTTTATTACTGGTTGCTTGTTGTTATTCTTCTGTGCTGTTTTGGGCCCATCTATATGAATGTCTGATGTTGTACAGCTTACTGGGGTGTGAATGTCTGATGTTATACAGCTTACTGGGCTGTGAATGTCTGATGTTGTACAGCTTACTGGGCTGTGAATGTGTGGTTGTTTCCATGTCAGATTCTTTCAGAAAGAAGGTCATGTGACTGTGATAAGACAGTGGTGTTAGTGGCTTGACAGTGAGAGAGAAAGGGTCGTACAGTAATTGTATAGTCATAGTCTACTGTGCTGTGGCTAAGAGGTGAAACTCCCCAAAGAGTCCCCCGTAACCTACCACTGACAGAGTACAGACTCAGGCTGCGACAGAGTTTCAACAGACCCCTTCTATTTTTGTTGAGGGTGCTGTCGCTGTTGTTTTAATGGCGGAGATTAAGACAGCTAGAAACAGCATGGCCTGTAAAACAGCTGTCCCCTCGTGTTGCCGCTAGATCAGGTAGTGTTACTGTATGTGCATGTTTGTCCCCACAGATTTACACATTTCCCTGAGCCTGGAAATGACACATCTCTTCCTCAAGGGTGGGGAATATCAATGACTGCACGATTACCTCTCTGTAGCCTGTGGGACAGTGAGTGACAATGTCTGCCTTACACCATGTATGCTGTAGAATGATGACGTCATCATCTGTCCGATTATGTACTTTTTAAACTCTTCAGTCTAAAGGTTGACGAGTTGAGACCCTGTCTCTCTCTCCCCCCCCCATTCTCACTCTTTCCCTCTCTCTGTTTCTCTCTCTCTGTTTCTCTCTCACTCTCTCACTCTCTCTCACTCTCTCTATCTCTGTTTCTCTGTCTCTCACGCTCTCTCTCTGTCTAGCTCTCTCTCTTTCCCCACACTCTCTCCCAAAGGTTGATGAGTTTAGTCCATTAATGTTCCACATGCTAACTGAATTCATGTTGCAACAAGAAAGAATAGCACAGTCAAAATACAGTAACTACTAACTACCACGTTGTTAAGAGTGAGATAAACAATGATTAAGAGCAAACCTTCATCCTCTTTTTTTTTATTTTTTTTTATTTTGTCTTCTTCCTGTTCATTAAACAAGTTAACTTTTAGTTCAATAGCTACGTGTATGTCTGTGTTTGTGTGTGTCTCTCTCTCGCGCTCTGTGTGCGAATGTGGTAGAGACAGACAGAGAGAGAGCGTGATGTGTTGTGTGTGCCGCTCAAAATTGTCCCTAACCCTTGTGATCCCTCAGAACCAAAGAAAAACAACCATCTTCCTGACAACCAGTTTACTTTCTCTCTCCCTCTCTCTCTCTCTCTCTCTCTCTCTCTCTCTCCCTCTCCCTCTCCCTCTCCCTCTCTCTCTCTCTCTCTCTCTCTCTCTCTCTCTCTCTCTCTCTCTCTCTCTCTCTCTCTCTCTCTCTCTCTCCCTCTCCCTCTCCCTCTCCCTCTCCCTCCCTCTCTCTCCCTCTCTAACACACACACTTTATTTTGCTCTGCGGTGCTGAGGGCCTGACGGCTATTAAGGCCCACACGAGAAGGGGGTGTGGAGCCTGGGCTGGGGGTGTGGGACGAGCCTATCTCTCCCTCTCCCTCTCCCTCTCCCTCTCCCTCTCCCTCTCCCTCTCCCTCTCCCTCTCTCTCTCTCTCTCTCTAACTCTCTCTCTCTCTCTCTCTAACTCTCTCTCTCTCTCTCTCTCTAACTCTCTCTCTCTCTCTCTAACTCTCTCTCTCTCTCTCTCTAACTCTCTCTCTCTCTCTCTCTCTCTCTAACTCTCTCTCTCTCTAACTCTCTCTCCCTCTCTCCCTCTCTCTCCCTCTCTCTCCCTCTCTCTCCCTCTCTCTCCCTCTCTCTCCCTCTCTCTCCCTCTCTCTCCCTCTCTCTCTCTAACACACACACTTTATTTTGCTCTGCGGTGCTGAGGGCCTGACGGCTATTAAGGCCCACACGAGAAGGGGGTGTGGAGCCTGGGCTGGGGGTGTGGGACGAGCCTATCTTCCACAACCCAGCCATTCCTTTGAGATCTGTTCAGTCGGCCACCCTGCAGAGGCGACTGATGGCAGAGGGTTTGCTAAGGCTGGGTGACCTGCGACTGCTGGGAAAGGAGGGGTGGAAAACCTCGGAAGTCCTGGCACAACATACAGGAATAACGTCTCTTAGGCTGCTGGAGAGATTCCTGGAGGAGGTCCAGGAGGCACTGTCTGAGCCGGTAAGGGAGGTGTTAGAGCGGCCAAGGGGGGAGGGGCCACCAACGTTTCCGCCACTGCAGGTGACGGCAGAGACTTGGGACTGGCAAGGGGGTCTGGAGGACTTGTTAGATTTTAACACTCCGAGCCTGGGGGAGTTTGAGGGGGTGGGAGGTAAATCCCTCTACAACCTCTGAATTAAGGTAAGGAACATTAAGAACCTAACAGGAGTGAAGGCACATCAGTGGCAGGGGGTATGTGGGGTGGAGAGTATGGTGGGTTTTAGATGGAGGGGGCTCTACAAACCCCCAGTACCAAAGAGGTCAGGGGACCTTCACTGGAGGGTTCTACAGGGAGCCCTGGCCACTAACAGCTGGTTGGCACGGGTTGACCCGGGAGTCGGACAGGGGTGTCCTTTCTGTGTTATGAGAGAAACTGCGATTCATGTGTTTTCTGTGTGCGCCAGGTTAATGCCATTAATGTCTCTGTTGGAATGTCTGTGTGAGAGGTTGGGGGTGGTTTTTACTGTTGGGATGTTTATAATGGGGTACTGGTATTCAAATAAGGAGAAAGCCAAAAGTGTGTTGTTGAATTTTCTGTTTGCTCAGGCAAAGTTGGCTATTTGGCTAACAAGGAGGAACAGGGTCAAAGGTGAGGGTATAACAAACCCTTTACTATTATGTAATGGGATGGTCTCTGTGCGCCTCACACGGAACCCAAACCGGCCGCTCGCGTGCGCCAACGTGCATAAATGTATTTTGTCCCCCCACACCAAGCGTGATCACGACACGTAGGTTAAAATATCAAAAAAAACTCTGAACCAATTACATTAATTTGGGAACAGGTCGAAAATGATTAAACATTTATGGCAATCTAGCTAGCTACCTTGCACTTGCTAGCTAATATGTCCTATTTAGCTAGCTTGCTGTTGCTAGCTAATTTGTCCTGGGATATGAACATTGAGTTGTTATTTTACCTGAAATGCACAAGGTCTTCTACTACACCAAATTAATTCACACATAAAACGATCAACCGAATCTTTTCTAGTCATCCCGCCTCCTTCCAGGCCTTTTCTTCTCTGGACTTTATATTGCGATTGGCAACTTTCAGAAATTAGGTGCATTTACCGCAACCAACCTTGTTCGTCTTTCAGTCACCCACGTAGGTATAACCAATGAGGAGATGGCACGTGGGTATCTGCTTCTATAAACCAATGAGGAGATGGGAGAGACAGGACTTGCAGTGCGATCTGCGTCACAAATAGAGCTGACTATTTTAGCCCTTGGGAATGCAGATTCTCGTTGGCGCGCGCGAGCAGTGGGTGCAATGATTGAATAATATAGATTTCTTAATGTATTTTGCAACGCTCACGCACGTAATGCGAGTGGTGTTGTCAGGGTATTAGGGAGGAATTTGAGTCCTATTAAATGATAAAAAGTGTGGCGATGTTTCAGGAGATATGGTGTGTCAGGGGGGCTGTCTGTACAGCTGGGGAAGATGAGTTGGATAAACGATTGTAGAAGTGGTGAGGTTTTCGGTTATGGGGATGTGTGGTGTTGTTTTGGAATGTGGTGTAGATGGCAACATGAGTATGGTATGCAGTACTGAAGAGATATTATTATTATTATTTTAAGGGGGGGGGTGTTGAGGTTTTAATTAAATGAGAATGCTTCATTAAAGAAATACAAACATTCAGTCTCTCTCTCTCTCTCTCTCTTTCTTTCTCTCTACTCTCTTCATTCTTTCTCTCTCTTTTTATCTCCCTCTCTCTCTCTCTCTCTCGCTCTCTCTCTCTCTCTCTCTCTCAGGAGGAGGAGAGGAATAACGTCAATTAAACAGAATGGAAGGACAGAGACTAAATTCGCCCCCTTATTTCAAATCTTTCATCATAATTAGGTTTGTGTGGAAAAACGAACGCACAGACAAACGTGCTCACACACACACACATGCAACAAAACGTAAGACTGTAAATAAATATTTATAAAAAGGGCGCGAGTGGTAGTTGTCAAAAGATAAATAAATGAAATTAAAACAAGCGTTAGACCCAGTGGTGCTTTGATACATACTGGGCTTCTTTGATACATACTGAGCTTCGGGTGATGCTGGCTGCCGCTACACACACATACATACACACACACCCTGCACACACACACACCCTGCACACACACACACACCCTGCACATACACACACACACACACACACACACACACACACACACACACACACACACACACACACACACACACACACACACACACACACACACACACACACACACACACACACACACACACACACACACACACATATACACACACCCTGCACATACACCCTGCACATACACACAGCCTGGAAGACAAATCATTTCCCCACCAGTTAAAACATGAGACAGGGTCCATATAATGGATATAATAGCACAGGGCATGACGTGGGAGTCACCGGCTGCTAGCTGGGCCTCAGCATACCCCTACCTCATAGTGTTACCACTACTGCAGCTAAAGCCATGTAGATCACAGGGAGATAAACTAAAGTCAAACAGTAATTACCAAATAGGTCCAGACCATGTGTGTGTGTCTGTCTGTGAATGTGCATGAGTGAACGTGTGTCTGTGAGCGTGCGTGAGTGAACGTGTGTGTCTGGGTGATTGCCAGGGTTCCATCTGGGCTGTCTGTGGCATTTCAGCTTCCCATTCAGGCAGAGAGTAACTAGGTTGGCACCTAATGAACCGATGACTGGGAATAACATATGCTGTATCCTGTATGGTTCACCTAGCCGCGTGTGTGTGTGTGTGTGTGTGTGTGTGTGTGTGTGTGTGTGTGTGTGTGTGTGTGTGTGTGTGTGTGTGTGTGTGTGTGTGTGTGTGTGTGTGTGTGTGTGTGTGTGTGTGTGTGTGTGTGTTAGTGCATGAAAGAATGTGATTTGGGTTGGGGGCAGTGTGATGTGTCTAATACGTAGCAGACATTTTGTGGTCACAGCAGACATATGGGTTGTGTATGGGGTGTTCTCTATGGTTCAACTGTAATGAACAAAAACAAACAACTTTAACATTTGCATACATTTCAACAAACATTAATGACATCACTGTTAGTGGACGAAATAATATGTTGTTGTTACTAGACTAGTTACAGTACAATATATTTTGTATTTAATAGACCAGTTACATGTACAGTATATGTTCTTGTTACTAGACCAGTTACATGTACAGTATATGTTGTTATTACTAGACCAGTTACAGTACAATATATTTTGTATTTAATAGACCAGTTACATGTACAGTATATGTTCTTGTTACTAGACCAGTTACAGTACAGTATATGTTGTTGTTACTAGACTAGTTACATGTACAGTATATGTTGTGTTACTAGACCAGTTACAGTACATTATATGTTGTTGTTACTAGACTAGTTACATGTACAGTATATGTTGTTGTTACTAGACCAGTTACATGTACAGTATATGTTGTTGTTACTAGACCAGTTACATGTACAGTATATGTTGTTGTTACTAGACCAGTTACATGTACAGTATATGTTGTTGTTACTAGACCAGTTACATGTACAGTATATGTTGTTGTTACCAGACCAGTTACATGTACAGTATATGTTGTTGTTACTAGACCAGTTACATGTACAGTATATGTTGTTGTTACTAGACCAGTTACATGTACAGTATATGTTGTTGTTACTAGACCAGTTACATGTACAGTATATGCTGTTGTGACTAGACCAGTTACATGTACAGTATATGTTGTTGTTACTAGACCAGTTACATGTACAGTATATGTTGTGTTACTAGACCAGTTACAGTACAGTATATGTTGTTGTTACTAGACTAGTTGCATGTACAGTATATGTTGTTGTTACTAGACTAGTTACATGTACAGTGTATGTTGTTGTTACTAGACCAGTTACAGTACAGTATATGTTGTTATTACTAGACCAGTTACAGTACAGTATATGTTGTTATTACTAGACTAGTTACATGTACAGTATATGTTGTTGTTACTAGACCAGTTACAGTACAGTATATGTTCTTGTTACTAGACCAGTTACATGTACAGTATATGTTGTTGTTAGTAGACCAGTTACAGTACAGTATATGTTGTTATTACTAGACCAGTTACAGTACAGTATATGTTGTTATTACTAGACCAGTTACATGTACAGTATATGTTGTTGTTACTAGACCAGTTACAGTACAGTATATGTTCTTGTTACTAGACCAGTTACATGTACAGTATATGTTGTTATTACTAGACCAGTTACATGTACAGTATATGTTGTTGTTACTAGACTAGTTACATGTACAGTATATGTTGTTGTTACTAGACCAGTTACAATACAGTATATGTTGTTATTACTAGACAAGTTACAGTACAGTATGTGTTGTTATTACTAGACCAGTTACAGTACAGTATATGTTGTTGTTACTAGACCAGTTACATGTACAGTATATGTTGTTGTTACTAGACCAGTTACAGTACAGTATATGTTGTTGTTACTAGACCAGTTACATGTACAGTATATGTTGTTGTTACTAGACCAGTTACATGTACAGTATATGTTCTTGTTACTAGACCAGTTACATGTACAGTATATGTTGTTGTTACTAGACCAGTTACATGTACAGTACATGTTGTTGTTACTAGACCAGTTACATGTACAGTATATGTTGTGGTTACTAGACCAGTTACATGTACAGTATATGTTGCGTTACTAGACCAGTTACAGTACAGTATATGTTGTTGTTACTAGACCAGTTACATGTACAGTATATGTTGTTGTTACTAGACCAGTTACAGTACAGTATATGTTGTTGTTACTAGACCAGTTACAGTACAGTATATGTTGTTGTTACTAGACAAGTTACAGTACAGTATATGTTGTCGTTACTAGACCAGTTACATGTACAGTATATGTTATTATTACTAGACCAGTTACATGTACAGTGTATGTTGTTGTTACTAGACCAGTTACATGTACAGTATATGTTGTTGTTACTAGACCAGTTACAGTACAGTATATGTTGTTGTTACTAGACCAGTTACATGTACAGTATATGTTGTTGTTACTAGACCAGTTACATGTACATTATATGTTGTTATTACTAGACCAGTTACAGTAGAGTATATGTTGTTGTTACTAGACCAGTTACAGTACAGTGTATGTTGTTGTTACTAGACCAGTTACATGTACAGTATATGTTGTTGTTACTAGACCAGTTACAGTACAGTATATGTTGTTGTTACTAGACCAGTTACAATACAGTATATGTTCTTGTTACTAGACCAGTTAGATGTACAGTACATGTTGTTGTTACTAGACCAGTTACAGTACAGTATATGTTGTTGTTACTAGACCAGTTAGATGTACAGTACATGTTGTTGTTACTAGACTAGTTACATGTACAGTGTATGTTGTTGTTACTAGACAAGTTACATGTACAGTATATGTTGTTGTTACTAGACTAGTTACATGTACAGTATATGTTGTTGTTACTAGACCAGTTTCATGTACAGTATATGCTGTTGTGACAAGACCAGTTACATGTACAGTATATGTTGTTATTACTAGACCAGTTACATGTACAGTATATGTTGTTGTTACTAGACCAGTTACAGTACAGTATATGTTGTTGTTACTAGACCAGTTACATGTACAGTATATGGTGTTATTACTAGACCAGTTACATGTACAGTATATGTTGTTGTTACTAGACCAGTTACATGTACAGTATATGTTGCTGTTACTATACCAGTTACAGGTACAGTATATGTTCTTGTTACCAGACCAGTTACATGTACAGTATATGTTGTTGTTACTAGACCAGTTACATGTACAGTATATGTTGTTGTTACTAGACCAGTTACATGTACAGTATATGTTGTTGTTACTAGACCAGTTACATGTACAGTATATGTTCTTGTTACTAGACCAGTTACATGTACAGTACATGTCAGACATGGGCAAACTACGGCCCGCGGGCCACATACGGCCCGTTAGGCTTTTTAATCCGGCCCGCCGAACTTGTCCAAATTATAGTAAAAACCTCCTTTTTTTTCCCCTTTCCCTGCAATGCCCACGTTTCCCCAATAGATGGCGCACTCAAAACACATTGACCGTTGTTGGAGTGGCGCGTATTTCTCTTTATTTCACTTTAATTTTCACTTCATTTCACGTCACCATTAAGCCCTTCTGTGAAAATGAGCGGACCAAAGAGAAGGAAAGTGGACAGCGAATGCCGAGTGTTTAATAAGGAGTGGACAACAAAATACTTCTTCACTGAAGTCCGATCAACGGCTCTATTTCTGATATGCCAAGAAGCTGTTGCGGTTTTCAAAGAGTACAATATCAGCCGTCACTTTGCCACGAAGCATGCAAACTATGCTAGCAAGCAGTCAACACAAGAACGGGCGGCTACTGCTCAGAGGTTGGCAGCTAATTTACAGAGTCAACAGAACTTTTTTCACCGACAAACTGCAATTCAAGAGTCAAGTACCAAGGCAAGTTATTTGCTGGCATTCAAATTAGCAAAGGCTAGCAAGCCTTTCTCCGAAGGCGAGTTTTTGAAAGAGTGCATGGTAGAGACAGCAAGTCTCTTGTGTCCGGAGAGCAAAGCCAAGTTTGAAAAAATCAGTTTAGCACGCAGGACAGTGACTCGCCGCGTGGAACTGATTGACGAAGATTTAAATTTTTATTTAAATTTTCAGCTGCAGGTAGGATATTTAATACAGCCTATGTCTGTGTGCTTGGCAACGATACACGTGTACTGTTTGCGCGTGAAGGCGAGGGTGTCTGTGGCGAGTTGAGCGCGCGGTCAGGACAATCCATCCATGATTTTGCGGAGTTTAACACAAGTAGATATTATTGAGCTTGAGTATTTCGTTGTGTAATAATATGTTTTGAATGTTGAAAGTGATTCCATTTTTCAATAAATGTTGATTTCTTTAACTTTGCACCTTCGATTGAAACTTATTAAAAACAGACACAATCTTGATAAATCACAGTGCGTATGTTATTTTAATCTATTTACATTTCCTCATCCCGGTATCTGCGAAATAGTATGTAAATGCCATATCTTGCATATTCCTTGAGACAAATGTATTAACTGATAAGGGCTATTTTTCACATTTGAAATACAGTTAATAAATTGGGTTGTAGTGTTCTTACTGTGCTATGAGGTTTGCACACACTACATTTAATGCTTTAGTATATCCGGCCCAAACACTCCCTCCAAATGCTCCTGGCCCGGCCCCTCTGTCAAATTTTAGAACCCATTGTGGCCCGCGAGTCAAAAAGTTTGCCCACCCCTGGTATATGTTGTTGTTACTAGACCAGTTACAGTACAGTATATGTTGTTGTTACTAGACTAGTTACCGTACAATGTATGATGTTGTTCCTAGACCAGTTACATGTACAGTATATGTTGTGTTACTAGACCAGTTACATGTACAGTACATGTTGTTGTTACTAGATAATTTACAGTACAGTATATGTTGTTGTTACTAGACCAGTTACAGTACAGTATATGTTGTTGTTACTAGACCAGTTACATGTACAGTATATGTTGTTGTTACTAGACCAGTTACATGTACAGTATATGTTCTTGTTACTAGACCAGTTACATTACAGTATATGTTGTTGTTACTAGACCAGTTACATTACAGTATATGTTGTTGTTACTAGACCAGTTACAGTACAGTATATGTTGTTGTTACTAGACCAGTTACATGTACAGTATATGTTGTTGTTACTAGACCAGTTACATGTACAGTATATGTTGTTGTTACTAGACCAGTTACAGTACAGTATATGTTGTTGTTACTAGACCAGTTACAGTAGAGTATATGTTGTTGTTACTAGACTAGTTACAGTACAATGTATGTTGTTGTTACTAGACCAGTTACAGTACAGTATATGTTCTTGTTACTAGACCAGTTACATTACAGTATATGTTGTTGTTACTAGACCAGTTACAGTACAGTATATGTTGTTGTTACTAGACCAGTTACATGTACAGTATATGTTGTTGTTACTAGACCAGTTACATGTACAGTATATGTTGTTGTTACTAGACCAGTTACAGTACAGTATATGTTGTTGTTACTAGACCAGTTACAGTAGAGTATATGTTGCTGTTACTAGACTAGTTACAGTACAATGTATGTTGTTGTTACTAGACCAGTTACAGTACAGTATATGTTGTTGTTACTAGACCAGTTACATGTACAGTATATGTTGTTGTTACTAGACCAGTTACATGTACAGTATATGTTGTTATTACTAGACTAGTTACATGTACAGTATATGTTGTTGTTACTAGACCAGTTACATGTACAGTATATGTTCTTGTTACTAGACCAGTTACATGTACAGTATATGTTGTTGTTACTAGACCAGTTACATGTACAGTATATGTTGTTGTTACTAGGCAAGTTACATGTACAGTATATGTTGTTGTTACTAGACCAGTTACATGTACAGTATATGTTCTTGTTACTAGACCAGTTACATTACAGTATATGTTGTTGTTACTAGACCAGTTACAGTACAGTATATGTTGTTGTTACTAGACCAGTTACATGTACAGTATATGTTGTTGTTACTAGACCAGTTACATGTACAGTATATGTTGTTGTTACTAGACCAGTTTTATGTACAGTATATGTTGTTGCTACTAGACCAGTTACATGTACAGTATATGTTGTTACTAGACCAGTTACAGTACAGTATATGTTGTTGTTACTAGACCAGTTACATGTACAGTATATGTTGTTGTTACTAGACCAGTTACAGTACAGTATATGTTGTTTTTACTAGACCTTTGAGAATAGGACCTGCACATGCCAGTGGACGAGTTGAAGTATCTGTTTGGTTATTTTATTATAAAGAAACAAAATACTTCTATCATCACAGAATGCCTTTCCATTTCACTCCATGGAATCACATGATGAAATTCCTCATGAAGACAAGAAGTTGGTTGGGGATAAAAATCACGATCGTAATTGAACGTTGACAGTGGTTGACAATGTGTATTAGCATAGAGGGTTTTAATTAGCGGGCAGTACGCTCAGTAGAGCTCAGTTTGATGCATGTTTGCAAAAACAATAATTTACTTTCTCCCGTGGCTTTTAAAATCATTTCAAATGGATGACCCTGCTCATTAAATGTGACAAAAATGATCTGTGACAATCTTCTTCAAAGTCAGTTGCACGGAAGACACACACACACACACACACACACACACACACACACACACACACACACACACACACACACACACACACACACACACACACACACACACACACACACACACACACACACACACACACACACACACAGGCATGCAAGCACACACACACACACACACACAAACAGGAAATACTAACACACATACAGCCAATTAAACACACGCTCTCGCTCTCTCTCTCTCTCTCTCTCTCTCTCTCTCTCTCTCTCTCTCTCTCACTCCGTCACTCACTGACTCAGACACACACACACGCACACACACACATGCGTGTGCACACATGCCCTCAATCGTTTTTTGTTGTAAAGTAGTTACACATTCTTCCGTCAATCATGTTCTCTAATTGTGCACTTAAATTGGGCAAATTCTCTTCCTTTCATGAGTATAATGCAAAACAGGTAGAACGCTAAATGTGGAGCTTTTATGTTGAGTCCCTAAAATACTTAACTACGCCAATACGTGCAAGGCATGCCAAGGTACTGCAGTACAATATCCATATCAAAATATGACCAACTATATTTGCAATAGGATAAATAAATGTATAAATATGGTTAACTTCTAATTCGTATCCCCAGAGCAATGCAAAACATTTGAATGAATGAATGTAATAATGTAAAATTGAATATTCTTTTGGAATATTAATACATCATTTAGACATCATTGATTATTAATTGCAGTAACTCCAGTGTGCCTGCTCTCGTTGAAAGGTTAACCAAAGCAACACGCTACAAAAATAAGTTCCAGGGTAAAATAACATGAATTAACCAAAAGTACAGAGTTAAAATAACATTGGTTATACAGTACATGAATTCAGCATGGCTTTCGGTGCTAGACATTCTGGGCAGGGCTTCTATCTCTCTCCCACTGTCTGATTCTCTTTCACCCTCGTTCACCCTCTTTCACCCTCTCTCTCGGTCTCTCCCTCACTCTCGGTCTCTCCCTCACTATCGGTCTCCCTCACTCTCGGCTTCTGGCCCTCTCACTTTCTCGCTGTCTTTCTCCGTGTCTCTCTCGGCCATATTAGTCTTTCCCTCAGCTACTCTCCCTCTCCTCCATCTCTTCCTCCATCTCACCTTAAATCTTTCACGTTGTCTCACGTCTTGGCCGTGATGCCGTTCTCCTTTAGGAACCTATGCAAACACGTATATTTATTACAAATGTCCTTCCATGGACGCTGCTATTTCCTAGAAAGTGTTGTTAGATTCATGCTGACACCCTACCAAGCACTAAAAACCTACACGTTCTACTATAAAGTCATCCATTTGAAACACAGAAACAGCTCTGTAGGTAAAAAGTCAGACGTCAATGCCCTACTTAATCATGATCTAGCCTCCATCCCAGAGTAGGCAGAAATGAGTAGCCGCAGTCTCTGTCACGTTCTGCTGCCTCATCAACACAATTATGTGGCTAGGGTTAGACGTCAGAGACGACGACGTCATGACCGGTCAAGTTGCTGATTGAATCTAGTTCCTACTTTCTGATGGGGAATGCTCTACCATCCTGGACCTCAAAGGCAGCGAGTTGCCCCCGAAGGGCTTACTGGATCACAACACCTTGGTCTTTTATCTAAAATCGGCACAATTTCATCAAGTCGCCACAGCGATTACGCCCGTTTGATGGCGTAATGCCCAGTGTCATCCACAGCTATCCATATCAAACCCACTCTCCATCGCCATGTCTAGCGAAGCGTAAGGTTCCCGAGAGGCGTTCGGACTGCTGCGTAATACCTTCAAGAGGTCAGAGAGATCTTTAGCTTTGGGATTCAGATGTGTGTGTGTGTGTGTGTGTGTGTGTGTGTGTGTGTGTGTGTGTGTGTGTGTGCGTGTGCGTGTGCGTGTGCGTGTGCGTGTGTGTGTGTGCGCGTGTGCGTGTGTCACTGTGCATTTAATGAGGTTTGAGTGGCCCTAGTCATTGTCCTCTTTTATCCCTGTGGCGGACACCGAGTTAGCTCGTTGAAGCGGGGAGACCCCTTTTTCACCTCTCCCGCTCTCTCCCTCTATCTCTCCCTCTCTGTTCTCTGTTCCCCTTACCTGATCCAATTCTTTCTTCTGTCGGAGCCAGTCAGCGTCAGTGAGGACTATGATTTTGAGCAGCTTTCTCTCCTCTCTGCCTCCTGGTTGTCAATGAACTACTGCTCGGCTTCCTGAGCCCCAGTCTACTGCTGCACCGTCTACAGTCTGGAGCTCGTCGACGGTGAAGAGACATGCTTCTCGGTTTAATAAATGGTACGATAAGCTGCCACTCTAGAAAGATAACAGTCTGTTATAACGGATAACAACTGTGTTTTTTAACAAGCCATTTGAAAATACGTTACAGCTATTGGGGTGACCTTGCCCTTTCAGAGAGAAGTCGAAAACAGAGGCACCTCAAACAAATTCAACTAGACACACGAGAGCAAGAGATATGGGAAATAGTTGTTTCTATTTGATATTTCGTGCTAACCCCTGTTCTCTTTCACTGTGTTTAAATAAGGCAGTGTGGCTGGCTGGCTGCTGGTTAACTAACAGTCACACGGATAAGATTGAAAGAGGCTAAAGATCTTAATTTGCACCCAGGTCAGGTGCCTTCTTCCTGGCCACTCTCCCAGAACAGGGCCCTGGTGGTGCCCCAACCACTGTGGCTGGTGTTGACATTTGAGCAAAATGAGGAGATGAATACAACAGACCCTTGTATAACAAGGGGACCTCTCCTTTTCTCTCTCCCACATAATTACTTGGGTTGTTAGACTAGAGATTCAACATTGAGGGGTCTCTGGTAGAAATACATGAACAGAGGATATATATCCTTTGAGATAAACTAACCTTGGACTTGGACATAAAAGGACCTAACTTGACCTTTGACTTGTTGACACTAACTAACAGAAAGACCACCACTGTAAATGCCAAGTCCTTAAATGTTATGATGAGAAGATACTTAGAAATGCACAAGGAAATGGCTATAAACACACACAGTAACCACAGACCAGTCTCTTGCCCGTTGAATAACATTGACTGATGTGTGATTCAGGGTCTTGAACCTAGGTCTTCTGTGCACCAAAGGAGCTCCTTAGCCCACTGAGCTAAAAACTCTTTATTGGTTTGGGAGCCAATGCAACTTTTGAGGTCCAGGCAAGGTGTAGTCACTTAAAACTCCGTTACATAGGCAGGACTTGAGGACGTAATCTCAACCTTACCTTTTCAACTCACTTAGAGACAGTGGATGAAGCGTGTAATAATATTTTGTTAAGGGCTATCAATGTAGACGTGTTACCTCATAATAAACAGAAGGTCCCCTTTTTGTGAACTCGAAAGGGACGGGCCCAGGTACGGTTTCCCATTATCCACCAACATGTTTTGTATGATTGGAATTTGTATCTCATTCATTAAAATATTAATGGATTCTTACAGTATGAGGTGCTCTGTAATTGTTACTTATAAAGAGAGAGAGAGAGAGAGAGAGAGAGAGAGAGAGAGAGAGAGAGAGAGAGAAAATGTGTGCGTGAGAGAGAGAGAAGAGAAAGAGAGAGAGAGAGAGAGAGAGAGAGAAGATGAATGTGTCTGTGTGTGTGTGAGAGAGAGAGAGAGAGAGAGAGAGAGAGAGAAGATTGTGTATGTGTGTGTGTGTGTGTGTGTGTGTGTGTGTGTGTGTGTGTGTGTGTGTGTGTGTGTGAGAGAGAGAGAGAGAAGATTGTGTATGTGTGAGAGAGAGAGAGAAAGCTAGAGAGAGAAGATAATGAGAGAGAGAGAAGATTGTGTGCGTGTGTGTGTGTGTGTGTGTGTGTGTGTGTGTGTGTGTGTGTGTGTGTGTGTGTGTGTGTGTGAGAGAGAGAGAGAGAGAAGATTGTGTATGTGTGTGAGAGAGAGAGAGAGCTAGAGAGAGAAGATTGTGTATGTGTGTGAGAGAGAGAGAGAGCTAGAGAGAGAAGATTGTGTGTGTGTGAGAGAGAGAGAGAGAGAGAGAGA
The DNA here is from genome assembly GCF_029448725.1 of Salvelinus fontinalis. Taxonomy (NCBI): domain Eukaryota; kingdom Metazoa; phylum Chordata; class Actinopteri; order Salmoniformes; family Salmonidae; genus Salvelinus; species Salvelinus fontinalis. The sequence goes on along the minus strand of NC_074704.1, from coordinate 15,039,687 downwards.
GAGAGAGAGAGAGAGAGAGAGGAGAGAGAGAGAGAGAGAGAGAGAGAGAGAGAGGAGAGAGAGAGAGAGAGAGAGAGAGAGAGAGAGAGAGAGAGAGAGAGAGAGAGAGAGAGAGAGAGAGAGAGAGAGAGAGAGAGAGAGAGAGAGAGAGAGAGAGAGAGAGAGAGAGAGAGAGAGAGAGAGAGAGAGAGAGAGAGAGAGAGAGGGGTTAGTCAGGGGGCAAACAGGGGGCAGGAGTCAGCAACACCAACTTTGCTAACGGGGACAATGCACATTGATAACTATTTGTACATTTAGCCAAAATAAACATAACACAGTCATCTTTATGGAGGTTTGATGGGAGAGTGAGCACCTGCTCACAGTAGAATAGTAGTAGAATCGCAGTAGAATAGGCTCTCTCTCTTCAAACTGTGCTGAAAATACAACCATGCTAAAGAAAACTATGTCTCATTCTTTAGAGTATTTCTCTGTCTCATGCTTCTTTATGCGACAGTCTACTGAATTGCATTGCACACTATTGGTCATAAGTGATGACAGGGGCGCAACTTTGGTTTTAGAAGTGGGGGGGACATATTATATTTATTTTTTAATAAATAAAATATGGGGGAAAGAATGTGGGGTGTGTCCCCCATCCCCAGTGAAATTTGTGCCCCTGAGGGATGATACAGAAGATAAAAAGACATATTCTTAAATTGAGTTTTGAATACTGGAAGCCACTTGATGAACTGGTAATGTTACGTGAAACGACTACAATTCAAGACCTATACCTTCCAGTATCATACATCAGACATACAGATGGAGCATCTTGATTTGAGCCAGTTTCCTACAGCGGGAAAATAATCCTGCTGCAAAAGGAAATATGAATTACTATGTGCATTATAATACATTGACATTTTTGTAGGGGTTGATACATTTTTCGTAAGGGAAAGTGGAAATTCAAAGTGGAAATTTCAGAAAGATTTTTAAGTTCCTGAAATGTTCCTGCTTTGCACGAAAGCTCTCCTGCAACAGGGTCATCAAATGAAGATCCTACATCTGTAGGCCTACGGCCTCGTGCACAATTCAGTTGCAGTACGGCTTTGGAAAGTATACACACAACTTTATCATGAATCAACAAAGAATCACAAATGAATAATAGAATTGATTCGTATATTAACATTTCAGAGAGATCCCCTAGTGATATGTTTTCGCTGGTCACATTATCATTTCAGAGAGAAAGTCCATGTTTTCTGTCATTTTCCGATATGACTAGATGTGGAACTCTACAAAAAGGGATGATAGACGGTGGAAGAGACATCAGGTGGTGGAACACTGCTACTCTTCCATACAGAAAGGTGTTACATGAACAGGAGAGAGAACGCATGAAATGTTGCCGTCTACCCCACGTGAAAGTTTGTTTTCTTACTTTCACACTTACTCGATTGACACATTCACAAATAAAGACAGAGTTCCTTTTTTATCGGAAACACGATAAGAGACGTCAAGGGCACATAATCGAGTGGCTAATATCACACACACAGGAACCTGTGGAGGTTCAACCTTACTGTGGGAATAATTGAGTTAAGCATTCAGAGCTGTGTGTGTGTGTGTGTGTGTGTGTGTGTGTGTGTGTGTGTGTGGTGTGTGTGGTGTGGTGTGTGTGTGTGTGTGTGTGGTGTGTGTGTGTGTGTGTGTGTGTGTGTGTGGTGTGTGTGCGTGCGTGCGAGCGTGTGCGTGTGCGTGTGTGTGTGTGGTGGACGTGTTTAACTGTTCTTGTGGGGACCGGAAGTCCAACTGGGGACATTTTGTCCCCATATGGTCAAATGCTATTTCCAGGGGGGTTAGGGTTAAGGTTAGAATTAGGTTAGGGTTAGAATTTGGTTTAGGGTTAGGAGCTAGGGTTCATTTTAGAGTTAGAGCTAGGGTTCAGGTTTTAAGGTTAGGAGCTAAGGTTCGTTTTAGGGTTAGGAGCTAGGGTTCGTTTTAGGGTTAGGAGCTAGGGTTGTTTTAGGGTTAGGAGCTAGGGTTCGTTTTAGGGTTAGGAGGTAGGGTTCAGGTTTAAGGGTTAGGAGCTAGGTTTAGGGTTAGAGTTCAGTTCAGGTTTTTGGGTTAAGGTTAGGGTTAGAGTAAGGGCACGGGTTAAGGAAAATAGGATTTTGAATGGGACTGAATTTTGTGTCCCCATACATTTAGCTGGACAAGACTGGGTGGTGTGTGTGTGTGTGTGTGTGTGTGTGTGTGTGTGGTGTGTGTGTGTGTGTGTGTGTGTGTGTGTGTGTGTGTGTGTGTGTGTGTGTGGTGTGGTGGTGTGTGTGTGTGTGTGTGTGTGTGTGTGTGCGCGCCTGCGTGTGTGTGTGTTCTGAAAGATATGACTGTCGGATGCTGACGATGACGTGTTTTGACAGGATGAAAGTAGCACACTAGGAAATTAGAAGGATGTGGATGGGGGGATCGGAGGATGATGTGAGAGCTTTTTTCGTCAGGTGTCAGAGCAGAGAGGAACCTGCATTTGTCACCATTCCAGAAGGAGCTATTGACTTCCTGTCTTCCCGTAATATGCTGACAATCACTTAAATACAATATGGTGGAGTTGACAGAGCATGCCGTGGTTGACAAATGAATGGGGGGGGGGGAGTTTAAAGAGGTGTAAATCATATTTCTGGCCTGGACGTGAGTGACCTTTTTAAAGACGAGACCTAGTTATACATTAAACATAGACAGTGTGTTACAGGGTGGACATCCCTTGTTACTGGTCCCAAGTCGTCAGTGTTTCTACTGTGAAAGGTATCTGCTGGACGCCAAGCTGCCACTCCAGTCGCGGTAAGGTTGGTGGTTAATTGTATCGTGATGACCATTGCTAAGCTATATTAAAATAGAACATAGTCATTGGTTGTATCTCGATGTGGCAGCTTGAAGCCCAACAAGGTAAAGTGCAACCTATATGATTGTTTGTATGTTGATATGTATATTATTAAAGGGGAAGGCGGACATTTCTATTGAAGTAACGAGTGCAGCCTCGTGCGGCTTCTCACTGTTTGCACTTACCTAAGAACGTATACCAAGTGTGTGATCTCCTTTTAACTAGACGGGGGCATTTTACTCAGCCGTTACTTAGCTACTTTCAGCAAGCGTCTTGTGCAACAGGCAACATCTTTGGTAACACCTACCCCTGCTCGAGTCATTTAAACGATGACCTATTTATAACAGTGTAATAAAGGATATGTTTTTGAATCTTGGTTTTGTGTGTTCTGTTTCCATGGCCTTGTACCCAGTTGTAGTCCTGGTTGACTCGGCCCTATCCGACAAGAATCTGTTTGTTATGTGTTGTAATGTGGTAAACGTCATGCCATAATCCAGGCCGTGTATTGGTACCGTGGGTTCCCGGTCCATGGTTTACGGTAGCCTGACAGTGGGAGTGATATGCCATGTGACTATGTAACGCCAGCAGACTGCTGAGTCCAACTAAAGGGGACTAAGGCCCAGACCTCAGTTCTTATAAAGCAATCTGGACAGGGGAACGTTGCAAGTGTCGTTGACATCTTAACTATCTCTACTTCTGCTAGGTCCATGTCTCTCCATACTTTTTTACAAAACAGAATTGCTACATGGTAAGTTATGTGATTCAAGTCATGGATGGTAGGGATACAGTGTGTGCCGCAATCTGAAAGCGGTTGAATGTGTTGAGTCATTACTTGTGTCATTCCACCTCAAACCACAAGAAGAGGATTTCTAACTGCAAAAAAACGATTTCAGAACAATCTGAGACAGTGGGTGTCATGGCTCGCTGAAATGACTTCAGAACAATCTGAGACAGTGGGTGTCATGGCTCGCTGAAACGACTTAGAAGGACACTTGTTTTTTCAGCCAATCAGAAAGCTAGTCAGAGCTCAAACCTTGACTTCTCGTGATAAGCCTTATCCTTTAATTCAGCATCCACCTTCTCCCTGCATCACCCAACAAAAACCCCTTGTATAACCAACCAAGTCCACCTAACCTACACTAATCTCAGCTACAGACACTCAGAGAAGGACAAGCGGAAAACAACAGAAAGACCGACTGAGAAATGGATGAATGGTCTATACGTCAGAAAACTGGTGGGTGGTCCTGCGGGCTCTCCAGCATATCATAGAGGTAAACGGCCATCAGGCTATTAAGATTGAATGAATAGGTGGCTGTATGGCTTTCCAAACACAGGTGCGTCCCACATGGCACCCTAGTCCCTATAGTGCACTACTTTTTAACTAGGGCCCATAGGATCTGGTCAAATGTAGTGGCCTATAAAGGGATTAGGGTGCCATTTGGACGCAGTTCCCAGTGACCTCTTAATTAGCATTGTGTATTACTCCAATCTACTGAAAGCTGTTAAAAACATGTGGGTGAAATCGACCATTAGAGCCACTTCATAGAAAGTGAATGCACTGAAGTCATGTATCATTTTGTTGGTATTGAGCATTTGTGCTAAGTGTCTTTCCCTCCACTTACAGTTACAGGCGAGTCTTGCCAGGGAGGGAGAGAGAGGAGCGAGATAACAGAGTATACTTAACTGAGAGTATGGAACGTGTCAGAGAGCTACAGAAAAGTCTTCGTGCCATAGAGAGGTGAGTGAAATTAATGACATTGATTTGTGACAGGAAGAGTGATTGAAGAACAGGATGACTTGAAGATGGCAGGGAAATGGAGAGATGGATACCTCGGACGAGCTGAGCCTTTGAAAACCGAACCACTAACACGAGACCAAAATAAAAAATGAAAGAAATGAAAAAGTGTATGAAAACATCTGGTTTATTTAAGGCTGTTGTACAGCTTCCTCTTTCATTTACTGTTGTCTGCATCATATCCCCCAGGACCCTCCGACATGAAACAATCTTATATATCCCTGTTCTCTCTCTCTCTCCTCTCTCTCTCTGACAACATTTCCAAGACGAAGTTCGAGAATTTTGAGAAGTGTGATTCGTGAACATGATTTGCATAACAATGTTCACCATTGTCATGATGCGATGTCATTATACTCTCAACTAATGACAGTAGTTCATTTCCTACAATATACATCATTGTATTATGTACCGTTGCTTAAACACTCAAAGGCAATGAGCTGTGAGTAAGGATCTGAAGCAGGCCTTCATGACTGAGTATCTCCCATTCTCATTGGGAACTGCTTTGAGGATTCAAAAAAAGGAAGCACCATTTGAGCCGCCTCGCTGCCGCTAATGTTTTTTTGATTGCAGCGTAACTTATGATTCAATTATCAAAGCAATATCAGAACAGTGGCATATCCCATAACAATTATGATCTTCATGATTGGATAAGGTAGCGGAATATAGGGCAGGGCATTATGGTGTAAAAAAAAATAAAAAAATGACGAGCTTCAAATGGTGAAAAGATAATTTCTCAATTCAACGCGTACACTTTTGGATGACTCTTTACGTTCATGACGAACACAAAAGTTGCAATTCCATAGCCTTTCTCCAAGTCTATGATGAAATAAATGACTCCTTTATCCCCTATTCCCACCAACGTTTTTCACTTTTCAACTTGTCATCCAAATTGTCCATATGGGATCAGAGCGAAGGAAAGCTCCGGATCTTTCCGCCTGGCCGCTAGTCATCTTTTCTACTTTCACACTCTCCTGCACTCTCATTAATTCAGCAATCAGACGATGGAGGGGGGGAAGGAGGGAGTAGATTTTTGGGGGAGCGAGAGAGATGGGTTCTTCTAACGCTCGTGGAAAGAGGAGAGGGGCTTGGGAGGTTAGGTTGGGCTCCCCTGACCAATTATGTCCTCTCTCTCTCTCTCTCTCTCGTCTCTCTCTCTCTCTCTCTCTCTCTCTCTCTCTCTCTCCTCTCTCGCTCTCTCTCTCCCTGCCCTGCCTCTATATCCTCCTTTCCCTCTCTCTATCCCTGCATCTCTCTCCCTCTCCCTCTCCTCTCCCTGCATCTCTCTCCTCGTCCCTCTCCCTCTCCGCTCCCTCGCCCTCTCTTTCTCTCTCTGCTTCTCTCTCTATCTCTCCCTCTCTCTCTCCTCAGATAACTGGACTCAGTGTCCCGTGGCGCCCACAGGAAGCCTCGGTACTAATCAGTGACAGCAGACACAGTAGTCGGTTGGAGAGTGTTAAGGGTGAGCGATAGCCATCAGGACCATTGGGATCTGAGGGTTTGGCCATGTACCGAGCGAACACGAGGCGCTGGCTTCCTCCTGAGGCATGCTGGGTAGGTCTGCTAAGGGGCAGCGGAGGGAGGTGGGAAGGGAGGCAATGTACTGTACACAGCCTTGAGACATTTTATCAGATGGTAGACAAAAGGATATTTAAAAACAAAACTAGCTACCCCTCTAACTACCAGCTCTCTCCCCACCTCCCAATCCCCCCTACCTCTTACCCCCTCTCTGGTCCCTGTTCCCCTCCCTGGGCCCCCAGTGGGTTGAGTCAGCTACCCGTGAACATCAGGACTGCTCTCTCTGCAACTTCCTTCCGGTGCTCCGCATAAATCCATCTGTTCAGACCACCGGCATACTGTGTTACATCCCCCTATCACACACACACACACACACACACACACACACACACACACACACACACACACACACACACACACACACACACACACACACACACACACACACCCACACACACACACACACACACACACACACACACACACACACACACACAGACAGACACAGACACAGCATCCTCTGCACAGTGGAGGGACTGTTGGACCAATACACCTGCACTATGTGCACTATAGTGTATAATCACTTTTCCCCCAGCTTCAGTTGGTCTGTTTCCTGTCATGTATGGGTGTGCTAACTTAATAAAGACTTTTTATTTCAACTAACTATTTGATAAGAGGTACTGATATTTTCCTTCAAGTTTAGCTCCAGTTTCCATCACTGTCCTCCTTCTGTATTGGCATAGAAGGACCTTCAGAGCCAGCGCCTCGTTATTTTACTCACAGTGGAGTGAGAGAGAGAGAGAGAGAGAGAGAGAGAGGAGAGAGAGAGAGAGAGAGAGAGAGAGAGAGAGAGAGAGAGAGAGAGGAGAGAGAGAGAGAGAGAGAGACCGTCAGAGTATAGAGAGAGGAATAAGAGGAGAGAAAAAACTCAGTGAATGTCATTTCGGGACGTTAATGGAGGGAGGGTGTGGGGAGGAAGGGAGGGAGGGAGGGCGAGTGACGCTGCTTTCAGAGCACATGCGTGTTGGCATGTGTTCGATCCACTACCCTTCTAACATCTCTCTTCCTCTCTTTCCTGTCACTCTTTCACTGTCTCTGTCCAATAAGCATGAAGTAAAGAAGTTTAACACACTTGGGGATTTGTTAAATAGAGGCTGATAGCTGTCAAGTTAGACACAGATACTAACAAGCACTCAATAGCTCAATCTGTTTCTTCCTCTCTCTAGCCAGACAGACAGACAGACAAGAGTGAAGGAGAGAACAATGAGAGGGAAAGAGAAAACGGAGAGTGTATGTATGAGAGAGAGAGAAATTAGGGGAGGGGAGAGAGAGAGAAAAAGAGAGAGAAAGAGAGAGAGGATATAAGGCCTCCTCATTTAAAAGTACATATGCCGTCAAAAAGTTACAAAGACTGTGACAAGATTGACCAGCTTCTCAGATGAGGTGTTACGTCCGTTGTTCGAAGGAAGACCAAGGTGCAGCGTGGTAAGCGTACATTTTTCGTTATTTTTTAAAATGACACCAAAAAAACAACAAAACACAACACGAACGTAAAGTTCTGCAGGGCTAAACAGCTACTGTGCAAAAACAAGATCCCACAACTGAAGGTGGGAAAAGGGCTGCCTAAGTATGATCCCCAATCAGAGACAACGATAGACAGCTGCCTCTGATTGGGAACCATACCATGCCAACATAGAAAATACAACCTAGAATGCCCACCCAAATCACACCCTGACCTAACCAAAAAGAGAAATAAAAAGGCTCTCTCAGGTCAGGGTGTGACATGAGGACACAAAGTGTCAGGAAGTGTCAGATGGGCTGGATTATTATTTCATTTGATCAAAGTATCTTGAGTCGGGAAATGAAAATATGATGAAATAAAAATTGGAGGATGAATCTTTGATATGTGCTGAATCAGAAATCTCGGAGTGAATATGAACATTTCCAGACGTTGACACATTTATTCTAGCAACGTCTCGTTACTAGTGTTCGAACGCACTGCATAAATATTGGCAGTGGCAAGAGTCAGACTTGGCAGGCAAAGTCGGACTTGAATAAACGGGGCTCACAATGGAACAGACAAGTACAACAAATAAAATGAGTCGTTAAATGAAATGAGCGTGATTGCACTATTACAAAGACCTACACAAGTCTTTCCCTCTGGTCTCGCAGTCTGTCTATCTACTGTGGTGGACAGGGGATGAGAAAATAACTTTCAGCATGAAGACACTGCCATGCTTTCAACTTATCTGCTTGGGAAGAGGGGACGGAGAGAGCCGTCAAAAGTGCCCTATATAAGAATGACACTTATAAGGCGATAGGTTACCATTTTGGATGCATTAACCAGAGGACTGATAGCTGTCTATGTTAAACACTAACAAGCACTCAATATCTCAATATTTTTCGTCCTCTCTCTAGCCAAACTC
>NC_074704.1:14913906-15031012 GCF_029448725.1 Salvelinus fontinalis | reverse complement strand
AATGCTTTCTGCTCATGACAAGATTATTTCTCTAGTCCAGACCATGTTCTTCAAGGCAATCAATTATAATTTCTGTGAGACCTGCTGCAACTAAGCTTTCAGCTGACTGAAAGTGTAAAAAGCTTACGTGGATGGCCCCGTTGTAATAGTACCTTACAACTAAAGACGTTTGTTATTTTTTCTTTAACTCTTTGGTTTCATCTGCAATTACACTAAAAACTTCACTTTCTTTTACTACTCTTATTAGTTCACTTTGTACCATCTCAGCTCAGCCCTCAAGAACTTCCTTCTGGATTTGGTGGCTTGTGTACTTAGCATTACCACATGCATTCATCCTTTTCTCTATGAGAGGGTCATGCTTTGCTATTTCTTCTAAGATTGTCAACAAATTACCCTTGTTGTGAGAGTCATCAGACTCTCGATGACCTCGCTGTGCTATATTTTGTGCTATATTTGTGCTATATTTTACTAGGATTAAATGTCAGGAATTGTGAAAAACTGAGTTTAAATGTATTTGGCTAAGGTGTATGTAAACTTCCGACTTCAACTGAATGTGAGAATGCTGTTCATTGACTACAGCTCAGTGTTCAACACCATAGTGCCCACAAAGCTCATCTCTGAGCTAAGGACCCTGGGACTAAACACCTCCCTCTGCAACTGGATCCTGGCCTTCCTGACGGGCTGCCCCCAGGTGGTAAGGGTAGGCAACAGCATGTCTGCCACGCTGATCCTCAACACGGGGGGCCCTCAGGGGTGCGTGCTTAGTCCCCTCCTGTACTCCCATGGCCAAGCACGACTCGTGGCCAACCACGACTCCAACACCATCATTAAGTTTGCTGACCACACAACAGTGGTAGGCCTGATCACTGACAATGATGAGACAGCCTATAGGGAGAGACCTGGTCAGAGACCTGGTAGTGTGGTGCCAGGACAACAACCTCTCCCTCAATGTGAGCAAGACGAAGGAACTGATCGTGGACTATAGGAAAAGGAGGGCCGAACACGCCCCCACTCACATCGATGGGGCTGTAGTGGAGCGAGTGGAGAGTTTCACGTTCCTTGGTGTCCACATCACCAACCAACTATCATGGTCCTGTTGGGTTCTGAGAATATGAAATATACTTATTCATGTCACTGAGGGAGAGAGGGTAGTGTATAACATTTACATGATGTCAGGATATGTTATTGTTAGCCATAAGGGCACCTATGGGAGGAAAAGAGACACAGTCTGGTACGAGTCAACATGACAGCCGTGAGTTGGGGAGCAGTGAGCACTTTGGGGCAGGGATCAGGTCAGATGAAGTTAGGAAGACCAGATATTACTAAGGTTTTGTCTAGCAACAGAGATGCTTTGGCTGTTCAGATGTGGAGGAGGAGACTCAGCATAGGAGAAAGAGTTAAATATCAGTGCTTGTCTGAATATGTCTTTTGTCTGTCCAGGTGTTCCATCCTTTGGGGTGAATAAACTTGCTTTAAGCTTTCATAGTGTCCGTCTAGTTCTTACTCTGATATATAGAAACTAACAGTTCAAACACACCAAGACAGTCGTGAAGAGGGCACGACAACACATTTTCCCCCTCAGGAGACTGAAAAGATTTGGCATGGGTCCCCAGATCCTCAAAAAGTTCTACAGCTGCAACACCGAGAGCATCCTGAACGATTGCCTCACTGCCTGGTATGGCAACTGCTCGGCATCCGACCGTAAGGCGCCACAGAGGGTAGTGCGTACGGCCCTGTACATCACTGGGGCCAAGCTTCCTGCCATCCAGGACCTATTACTAAACAGTGTCAGAGGAAGGCCCCAAAAATTGTCAAAGACTCCAGTCACTAAAGTCATGAACTGCTCTCTCTGCTATCCCACGGCAAGTGGTAGCGGAGCGCCAAGTCTAGGTCCAAAAGGCTCCTCAACAGCATCTACGCCCAAGCCATGAGACTGCTGAACAATTGATCAAATGGCCACCTGGACTATTTACATTGACCCCCCCCCCCCCCCCCCTTTGTTTTTACACTGCTGCTACTGGCTGTTTATTATCTATGCATAATCACTTTATCCCTACCTACAGGTACAAATTACCATGACTAACCTGTTATTTTATTGTGTTACTTTTATTACATTTTCTACTTTACTTTATTTAGTAAATATTTTCTTAACTCTATTTCTTGAACTGCATTGTTTGTTAAGGGCTCGTAAAAACAAAATTTAAAAAAAACTATCTATTTGATGTGTGTGTGTTAAGAATGGTCCAACACACAAAGGGCATCCTGCCAACTGGACACAAATGTGGGAAGCATCGGAGTCAATTTGGGCCAGCGTCACTGTGAAACGCTTGTAGAGTGCATGCCCCAACGAATTGAGGCTGTTCTGAGGGCAAACGCGGGTGCAACTCAACATTAGATAGGTGTTCCTATACGTTCTTGCGCTAACACTTGCACTTATCTTTTGTTACTATCACTGACTTTGCTGATATTGTGGAACAGTTTGACTCACTGTGACTGTGATATGTGGTCGTCTTACCTACCTTAAAAGTTGCTCTGGATAAGAGTGTCTGTTAAATGACTAAAAAGTTCAAAAATGTATCACTTCATAATATCCCTATAGAACAGAGACACCTAGTGGTTAAATTACATATTTGCGCTTCACTCGTAAGTGTACACATTTATTGAATTAACTTACATTTTACTGCAGATAACTTAGAAGTTAGAAACAAACTCAATCATGCAAAGCCAAATAAATGTATAAAAATGTGCATGTTATACAAATAAAACTTTTGAGAAAAGTTTAAAGCACTCAATTACCAAAGTGATATAAAAAGTATGTAAAGTTATGATTATATTAATATGAAAAGCCTTGCAAATAAATACATCTATTCAATTGGAAATTATACAAAATTGATCTGCTTGGTGTATTTTCAATGTGGTTCAGTTGAGGTGATCTGTCTCCATGAAATTAAGACACTAGTACCACATGAAAAGTTGATATCTTAACCAAATCTTAACCTTAATTCAAGACACATTTTAGCCTTAATAAAAAAAAATATCTTTAGATAATTTACAGGAAATATTAAGATCCATAAATATAGTGTTGGATATTGGAAACAGCCATATTTGTATGAAGTTCCTTGTACAATGTTTCAGCCAAAATTGACCTTTGAACTTTGTGTACATTTTGGGTGCTAATGTTCTAACCTAGTTCCCAGACTGCATTCCACTGGACGTCTCCACTACAAGAACAGCAAGAGGAACTGCCCCCCCCCCCCCCCCCCCCTCTCTACCTTCAGGCTATGCTCAACCCCTACACCCCAACCCGAGCACTCCGTTCTGGTACCTCTGGTCTCTTGTCCCTCCCACCCCTACGGGAGGGCAGCTCCTGCTCAGCCCTGTCAAAGCTCTTCTCTGTCCTGGCACCCCAATGGTGGAACCCTCTTCCCCCTGAAGCTAGGACATCAGAGTCCTGCCCATCTTCAGAAAACATCTGAAACCCTACCTCTTCAAAGAGTATCTTAAGTAATCCCCCTCCTCACCTCGAGCCCCCCCCCCCCCCCCCCCCCCCCCCTCAAAGAAACATTTAAAATTCTACAAATCCTGAACTAACACTTGCTCTTGACTCCACCCCCGCCTTTCTAGTTCTGACTTTGCTGATAACTACTTTATTGAGGAAAAGAGTACTTACTATCCCTGTGATATGTGGTTGTCCCACCTAACTCTGAGTGTAAATTACTCTGGATTAGAGCGTCTCTTAAATGACTCAAATGTATATGTTTATTTTTAGTGTTAAGTCAGTCTGTAACTGTAAGGCTCTTCGTTTACTTTATCTGTTTATAGTGTGTGGACAACGTGTGTGTGTCCACTGTATATCTTTGAGTAGTCACGTCTGCTCTTCATCCATGATAACACTACTCTGCCTAGTAGTTGCGTGTGCACCGCGTGTGTTGATTAGATTAGTGTGCGAGAGAGAGAAAGAGAGATAGAGAAAGGAGACAATCAGAGAGAGAGAGAGAGAGAGAGAGAGAGAGAGAGAGAGAGAGAGAGAGAGAGAGAGAGAGAGAGAGAGAGAGAGAGAGAGAGAGAGAGAGAGAGAGAGAGAGAGAGAGAGAGAGAGAGAGAGAGAGAGAGAGAACCAGAATGACAGTGGAGAGTGTGTGTATACAGGTACACACATATTAGTGTGCATGATCTCACACAGCCCCAGTCATACCCATCCTCCACTCCTCTCATCATGTGTGTCTCTTCATGTGCAGGGCCAGGTGGTCTGAGCGGGAGAAGGCTCTCTGACACTGCAGACATGCGTAGGGTTTCTGACCCGTGTGTTTACGGTAGTGACGGGTCAACTCGTCCGAACGGGCAAACTTCCACCCACAGCCCTCCCACGTACAGTGGTATGGCTTCTCCCCTATGGAATTAATAGCACACAAAAGCAACCAGTGTCAGAATCAGTTGGCTCAGAAGTGACTTGTTTTAAACACTCCGTAGCAATTGTAGTCCCTCTGCATTTGTTGATAAAATGTGTTGATAATTCATAGTGTAAGTTGTATTCTGTTCATTAGGGTTAATGCAATCAAATATCCTTGGGACGCCAATACCCTAACCCCTACCCTAACCCCTATCCTTAACCTAACCCTAACCCTAACCCAACCTTAACCCTTACCTAATCCTAACCCTTTCCTTAACTGTTTTACATTTCAACTTCAATGGGTTGACGTCAGAGTTGGGACGTCCCAAGGATGGTTTAGACTTTTTCTATTCAATAGCCATTACTACTAAAAGCCAAGAATCATTATTCATCCATATGAAGTTGTCCATCATGCAGTTCTGCCTATTAGCCGTAATGTATTCTAATCCCTAGAATATGCATTAATGCCTCAAAATCTGTGTCATGTATTCTCATCTCTGTATTCTTAACTGTGTAATGTATTCTAATCTCTGTATTCTTACCTGTGTAATGTATTCTAATCTCTGTTTTCTTACCTGTGTAATTTATTCTAATCTCTGTATTCTTAACTGTGTAATGTATTCTAATCTCTGTATTCTTACCTGTGTAATGTATTCTAATCTCTGTATTCTTAACTGTGTAATGTATTCTAATCCCTAGAATATGCATTAATGCCCCAATATCTGTGTCATGTATTATAATCTCTGTATTTTTATCTGTGTCATGTATTCTAATCTCTGTATTCTTAACTGTGTAATGTATTCTAATCTCTGTTTTCTTACCTGTGTAATTTATTCTAATCTCTGTATTCTTACCTGTGTAATGTATTCTAATCTCTGTTTTCTTACCTGTGTAATTTATTCTAATCTCTGTATTCTTAACTGTGTAATGTATTCTAATCTCTGTATTCTTACCTGTGTAATTTATTCTAATCTCTGTATTCTTAACTGTGTAATGTATTCTAATCTCTATATTCTTACCTGTGTAATTTATCCTAATCTCTGTATTCTTACCTGGGAAATGTATTCTAATCTCTGTATTCTTACCTGTGTCATTTATTCTAATCTCTATATTCTTACCTGTGTAATGTATTCTAATCTCTATATTCTTACCTGTGTAATTTATTCTAATCTCTATATTCTTACCTGTGTAATGTATTTTCATTTATGTATTCTTACCTGTGTAATTTATTCTAATCTCTGTATTCTTACCTGTGTAATGTGTTCTAATCTCACGTGTGTAATGTATTCTAATCTCTGTATTCTTACCTGTGTAATGTATTCTAATCTCTGTATTCTTACCTGTGTAATGTGTTCTAATCTCACGTGTGTAATGTATTCTAATCTCTGTATTCTTACCTGTGTAATTTATTCTAATCTCTGTATTCTTACCTGTGTAATGTATTCTAATCTCTGTATTCTTACCTGTGTAATTTATTCTAATCTCTGTATTCTTACCTGTGTAATGTATTCTAATCTCTGTATTCTTACCTGTGTAATTTATTCTAATCTCTGTATTCTTACCTGTGTAATGTATTCTAATCTCTGTATTCTTACCTGTGTAATGTATTCTAATCTCTGTATTCTTACCTGTGTAATGTGTTCTAATCTCTGTATTCTTACCTGTGTAATGTATTCTAATATCTCTATTCTTACCTGTGTAATGTATTTTCATTTATGTATTCTTACCTGTGTAATTTATTCTAATCTCTGTATTCTTACCTGTGTAATGTATTCTAATCTCTGTATTCTTACCTGTGTAATGTATTCTAATCTCTGTATTCTTACCTGTGTAATGTGTTCTAATCTCACGTGTGTAATGTATTCTAATCTCTGTATTCTTACCTGTGTAATTTATTCTAATCTCTGTATTCTTACCTGTGTAATGTATTCTAATCTCTGTATTCTTACCTGTGTAATTTATTCTAATCTCTGTATTCTTACCTGTGTAATGTATTCTAATCTCTGTATTCTTACCTGTGTAATTTATTCTAATCTCTGTATTCTTACCTGTGTAATGTATTCTAATCTCTGTATTCTTACCTGTGTAATGTATTCTAATCTCTGTATTTTTAACTGTGTAATGTATTCTAATCTCTGTATTCTTACCTGTGTAATGTATTCTAATCTCTGTATTTTTACCTGTGTAATGTGTTCTAATCTCACGTGTGTAATGTATTCTAATCTCTGTATTCTTACCTGTGTAATGTATTCTAATCTCTGTATTTTTACCTGTGTAATGTGTTCTAATCTCACGTGTGTAATGTATTCTAATCTGTGTATTCTTACCTGTGTAATGTATTCTAATCTCTGTATTCTTACCTGTGTAATGGATTTTCATTTATGTATTCTTACCTGTGTAATGTATTCTAATCTCTGTATTTTTACCTGTGTAATGTGTTCTAATCTCACGTGTGTAATGTATTCTAATCTCTGTATTCTTACCTGTGTAATGTATTTTCATTCATGTATTCTTATCTGTGTAATGTATTCTAATCTCTGTTTTCTTACCTGTGTAATGTATTCTAATCTCTGTATTCTTACCTGTGTAATGTATTTTCATTTATGTATTCTTACCTGTGTAATGTATTATAATCTCTATATTTTACCTGTGTAATGTGTTTTAATCTCACCTGTGTAATGTATTCTAATGTATGTATTCTTACCTGTGTAATGTATTCTAATCTCTGTATTCTTACCTGTGTAATGTATTCTAATCTCTGTATTCTTACCTGTGTAATGCATTTTCATTAATGTATTCTTATCTGTGTAATGTATTCTAATCTCTGTATTCTTACCTGTGTAATGTATTTTCAGTTATGTATTCTTACCTGTGTAATGTATTCTAATCTCTATATTTTACCTGTGTAATGTGTTTTAATCTCACCTGTGTAATGTATTCTAATGTATGTATTCTTACCTGTGTAATGTATTCTAATCTCTGTATTCTTACCTGTGTAATGTATTCTAATCTCTATATTCTTACCTGTGTAATGTATTTTCATTTATGTATTCTTATCTGTGTAATGTATTCTATTCTCTGTATTTTTACCTGTGTAATGTGTTTTAATCTCACCTGTGTAATGTATTCTAATCTCTGTATTCTTACCTGTGTAATGTATTCTAATCTCTGTATTCTTTCCTGTGTAATGTATTTTCATTCATGTATTCTTACCTGTGTAATGTATTCTAATCTCTGTATTCTTACCTGTGTAATGTATTTTCATGTATGTATTCTTACCTGTGTAATGTATTCTAATCTCTGTATTCTTACCTGTGTAATGTATTTTCAGTTATGTATTCTTACCTGTGTAATGTATTCTAATCTCTGTATTCTTACCTGTGTAATGTATTTTCATTCATGTATTCTTATCTGTGTAATGTATTCTAATCTCTGTATTCTTACCTGTGTAATGTATTCTAATGTCTGTATTCTTATCTGTGTAATGTTTTCTAATCGCTGTATTCTTACCTGTGTAATGTATTCTAATTTATATATTCTTACCTGTGTAATGTATTCTAATGTATGTATTCTTACCTGTGTAATGTATTCTAATTTATATATTCTTACCTGTGTAATGTATTCTAATTTATGTATTCTTATCTGTGTAATGTACTCTAATCTCTGAATTCTTCCCTGTGTAATGTTTTCTAATCGCTGTATTCTTACCTGTGTAATGTATTCTAATTTATATATTCTTACCTGTGTAATGTATTGTAATTTATATATTCTTACCTGTGTAATGTATTCTAATTTATGTATTCTTATCTGTGTAATGTACTCTATTCTCTGAATTCTTCCCTGTGTAATGTTTTCTAATCGCTGTATTCTTACCTGTGTAATGTATTCTAATGTATGTATTCTTACCTGTGTAATGTGTTCTAATGTATGTCTTCTTACCTGTGTGTGTGCGGAGGTGAGCCTTGAGGTGGGAGCTCTTGGTATAGGTCTTACTACAACCTGAGTATTCACAGCTGTGTGTAGCAGCTCTCTTCTTCACCACTGTCCTGCGGCCGTTCTTCCCCTCCAAGCCTCCAGGGGGAACCCCTGAGGAGGAGATAGCTAGGTGGGGCTGCTGGTGTTGGGAGTAGGGGAAGTGGTTGGAGGAGGCTTGTTGGTGGTGGTGGCCGTGGAGGTTGTAGTCTCTCTGGTTGCGGTACAGACCCTGGTGGTGGGGGTAGTTTTGGAGGAAGCTGTAGTGGTGGGTTCGAGATTCAGAGGTCATAGAGGTTGTCATGGAGACAGGGGCTTGGAGGAATCTGCCATCTTGAAACGTCACCATGGAAGTGTGTTGTTGGGGGTAGTAGTGTCCCATTCCAAAGTCCCATGATTTGGCCTTAGTGAGGACAGCAGTGGCTCTATCTCTGCCATGTCTCTCCTGGTTGCTTCCGGGGTTGAAACCATACTGGGCCACGTTTGGTTGAATGGGGAATGACGATGATGATGATAATGATGATGATGACCGAACCTGTTGGTTGTAAAGTTCTGGTATGCCTGAACCAATGGTCTCCAAGGGGGTGAGCAGCTCAACCATCAGGCTACTGCTGCCCGTATGAAGCCTGTCTGAACTTATTTGGTCCGTCAACACCCCTCCTCTATCATGGTAGAGTCCAGTTTGGTCCGGTTGAGGAAGACGCTGAGTGTTGTAGTCCAGAGAGGGGTTCAGCTCAGGTGATGGGTTGCTCCAGTCAGACAACAAGAAGTCCATGTCCCATGAGGTTTCACTTTCATCGTCCAGGTGAGGAAGAACTGGCTGCTGGTCACTGGTGTTGCCAGGTGACGTCCTCTTGGTTTGAGACTCCAGACTGAGAGCGCCATCCTCAAATTTCCACACCTTGTGTGACAGTACGAAAACATCAGTTCATATCGAGTCTCTCTTACTAACTTCACATAAATATGGAAATAACCAAACAACATCCACTAACAAATTAAAATAACAATTTTATAATTAAATCCTAGTTTTGTAATAACTTTCCAAATTAAATCCATTTTATATTTGAACAGATCTTAAATCAAAATACACGTATTGTATTAAATGTGTTGGTTTTGTTGGGGATATGAGGCTGTGCTCACAGGGCCTCTTCATTGCGAGTCAAAACATTTTGTTCAAAGAAAAGTTGATGGCATTTAGACACTCTGCTATTAGCCCCAAGACTCACCCTCTTAAAACAAAGTTATACAAGTGACAACACTTTTTATTGTTTCAGCAAAATGTAGAAACCAAAATGAAAGTAACAAGTGGAATTACGTACCTTCATAATGTCATTAGAGTGAACACAGTTTGAGAAGGAGCTGAATGATGGCAGCACAGCAGCTTGTGTCCCAGACATATGATCAGTTCGAGTCAGACGTCAACTTTACACAGGTTACAGTGGTGACAATAATGTGAGGTTTGTATTTTCTTTTACATGACCATCTCACAATGGTTCGACTACTGCAAATTGTAAGTAACCAGTCATCCTGAAAACAGTTACACCTGTCTCTTATCCAATTTGACAGGCCAAGTAGCCTACTTTCTTTTTACAGTTGTCGTCTCTCCATTCTACCCGTCTACCGTATCCCCCCCCTCTTTCTCTCTCAGTAGTGAACGTGACTTCAAATCTTCTCCGTTCATGTATCTTCTGATGACTGTTTGGGGGTGGGACGTAAGTGTGTGTGTGTGTGTGTTCTATGCCAACTCCTTTTCTTACTCCAGTCCTCTCCTCTTAACCAGGAGAAAGAGTGAATGAACAGTTGTGCTATCTCCCCCCTCGCTACCCCTCCCTGTTTTTGGATCCTGAGCAGAAATCTACGGCCAGCAAAACAATTCCAAAGAGAAATAGAATAAACAGATGTAATTCTAGATAATGAATGTTATGCACTTTGTTTTGCACAAAACAACTGAACATGTCATTTCAAGTGTATTAGAGTTGTTGTTTCTCTGACATGTTACGGCATACAGTGCAAGCAGAATATCATACTGACATTCGCCTCTTCATTCAGCTTCATGAAACAACTCAAACTCCCCTCCCCCACTACTAAAACTGCTACACACACATTGAGCAGTACACACACCTCTGGGACATGTGGTTCTGAGAAGACCTGTGTGTCTAGTAGGTGATTATGTGCTAGGCTGTGTTTATCAGTGTGCACGGGGGCCAAGAGAGGCCCCTGTTTGACAACAGATAATGGTGCTGCTGACTACGGCCTGTCTCTGCTGACTGCTCCATACACAGATAAAGACTCTCTCACTCTTTTTTACAATCTTTCACTTTCGTCTACAGAGGCGTATTACTTGGGAAAAACCTTGTGTTAGAAAGGAGCTACACTAACGTTTGTTATGAATGCCCTATAGCCACTTTTTACAAATACTGTTTATATTATGGCACCATCATTATAATGAATTGGTGCTATCATTGGTGTAATAAAGTTCAATGTACTGTATTGGTACACATGAATTGTAATAATAATCAGATTCTATGAATGTAAAAAAGGTCAAGGACACAATGTTCATATTTTCCAAGCAATTCAATTTTTTTTCATTGCAAGTATTGCTTTTTGCAAATATATCTAATGTTTTGTTGTGTGTGTGTGTGAGATGCAGGCAGCTCAGGTGGGGCTCAGTTATCCTTGGGAAGGTTGGAAAAGCTGGTCCGAAATGTCCAAACTCCCCTGAAAAACCTAATGCACTTTGTTTTCTTCTTCGTCTTCGGGTGGACAGACAGACAGACAGACAGACAGACAGACAGACAGACAGACAGACAGACAGACAGGCAGGCAGACAGACAGACAGACAGACAGACAGACAGACAGACAGACAGACAGACAAGATCAGTGTTAAAAAGAACTAAACAACACATATATATTATGAACACACCATGATAATGATGATAATCACTCAGCAATATCATTTTCTTTTGGATTCAATATTTTAAGAATTGTAGCTAGGTGGTTCTTATTTCTTATTTCTTCACCACCTGCTTCTCAACCTCCACGTCCTTCTCCACCTACTTCCCAAACTCCTCCACATCCTTCTCCACCTGCTTCTCCACCTCCACCTCTTTCTCAACCTCCACCTCCTTCTCCACCTGCTTCTCAACGTCCTCCACATCCTTCTCCACCTGCTTCTCCACCTCCACCTCTTTCTCAACCTTTCTCAACCTCCACATCCTTCTCCACCTGCTTCTCAATCTCATCCACATCCTTCTCCACCTCCACCTACTTCTCAAACTCCTCCACCTCCTTCTCCATCTCCTTCTCAACCTCCTCCACATCCTTCTCCACCTCCTTCTCCACCTCCACGTCCTTCTCCACCTACTTCTCAAACTCCTCCACATACTCCTCCACCTACTTCTCAAACTCCTACACATCCTTCTCCACCTGCTTCTCCATCTCCACCTCTTTCTCAACCTTTCTCAACCTCCTCCTCCTTCTCCACCTCCTTCTCAACCTCCTCCACATCCCTCTCCACCTCCTTCTCCACCTCCACATCCTTCTCAACCTCCTCCACATGCTTCTCCACCTCCACCTACTTCTCAAACTCCTCCACATCATTCTCCACCTGCTTCTCCACCTCCACCTCTTTTTCAACCTTTCTCAACCTCCACCTCCTTCTCCACCTCCTTCTCAACCTCCTCCACACCCTTTCCCACCTCCACGTCCTTCTCAACCTCCTCCACATCCTTCTCCACCTCCACCTCCTTCTCAACCTCCTCCACACCCTTTCCCACCTCCACGTCCTTCTCCACCTCCTCCAAATCCTTCTCCACCTGCTTCTCCACCTCCACGTCCTTCTCCACCTACTTCTCAAACTCCTCCATATCCTTCTCCACCTCCACCTACTTCTCAAACTCCTCCACATCCTTCTCCACCTGCTTCTCCACCTCCACCTCTTTCTCAACCTTTCTCATCCTCCACCTCCTTCTCCACCTGCTTCTTAAACTCCTCCACCTGTTTCTCCACCGCCACCTCTTTCCCAACCTTTCTCAACCCACACCTCCTTCTCCACCTACTTCTCAACCTCCTCCACATCCTTCTCCACCTCCACCTACTTCTTAATCTCCTTCACATCCTTCTTCACCCCCTTCTCCACCTCCACGTCCTTCTCCACCTACTTCTCAAACTCCTCCACATCCTTCTCCACCTCCACCTACTTCTCAAACTCCTCCACATCCCTCTCCACCTGCTTCTCCACCTCCACCTCTTTCTCAACCTTTCTCAACTTCCACCTCCTTCTTCACCTCCTTCTCAACCTCCTCCACCTGCTTATCCACCTCCACCTCTTTCTCAACCTTTCTCAACCTCCACCTCCTTCTCCACCTACTTCTCAACCTCCTCCACATCCTTCTCCACCTCCACCTACTTCTTAATCTCCTCCACATCCTTCTTCACCTCCTTCTCCACCTCCACATCCTTCTCCACCTACTTCTCAACCTCCTCCACATCAACTACCTTCTCCACCACCTCCTTCTCCACCTCCCCCTCAACTACCTACTCCACCACCTCCTTCTCCACCTCCAGAGCCTTCATCTAGAGAGACTCCTTCCCCAGAGGCTCCACCTCTTGAAGATCTTCCTCCTGCAAAAGCTTCACCTCCGGGTCAAGGTTCAAATATACCTCCATGCAGCCGTTGAGGGCATTCATGTTTTCAATGTTATAGGTGGCATCAAAGTCCACAAAGAGCTTTGTTAACCTCCAGTGGAGCTTGTGCTTGGCCACTTGGTGGTCTTGGCCAAACGCCCTCTTGTAGATACTCATGAATTTTACACTGGGGCCAAACTGCAGACAATAGGCTGTGGTCAATGACTCTGGCATGGGCTCAGAGAACAGCTCTTTCTCCATGGCGACATTGTCCGGGTTCTGATCAGGTTTTGCGGGTTAGAAAATAAAAACATGTACAGTACACGTCAAAAGTTTTTCTTTATTTTTTACTATTTTCTACATTGTAGAATAGTAGTGAAGACATCAAAACTATGAAATAACACATATGGAATCATGTAGTAACCAAAAAAGTGATTCTTCAAAGTAGCCAACATTGTCTTGATGACAGCTTTGCACACTCTTGACATTCTCTCAACCAGCTTCATGAGGTAGTCACCTGGAATGCTGAAACTGGCTCTCATGAGGACCGCCATAGGAAAGGAAGACCCAAAGTTACCTCTGCTGCAAAGGATACATTCATTAGAGTTAACTGCACCTCAGATTGCAGCCCAAATAAATGCTTCACTGAGTTCAAGTAACATACACATCTCAACATCAACTGTTCATATTTTATATTCTCCAAAGCAGCCATCCTTTGCCTTGATGACAGCTTTGCACACTCTTGGCAAATTCAGACTACCATTCGGAAATGTAGCTTGGATGCGTTTACCAGATTAAAGTATTTAAACAGCTGTAGTCTGAATAATTGTTCTTTCGTTTGTAGATTTCTTCACCATTTTAACGTGGGAATGATCTCCACATTCTCTGGTCTTGTCCTTTGGCACAGTTGCCAACCATTTCAACATGTAGCCACCACTTCATGTTTTCTGATTTAATGTAAATTTTGTCGGAGGTGGGTTTTATACTCTGTGGAAGAAGGGGCGGTTCCAGGACGCCTAATGTGATGTCTGGTCACGTGGGCGTGGCCACTGACTTGGTTAAAACCTTTATATGAAGAAAAAATAATAATTTAGAAGGCTAACATCACATTACATCTTTTCACAAATAGTTTCATATTTACTCATTCATTTTATACAACATTCAGGTAGAAAACTAATAACTGAGGAATGTACACTTCCAGAGATACCGTTATCTTGTCCTACTGCTTTCTGATGTCACAAAACAAAACAACTTCGAACAGGATTGTCCACGGACCATTCCCTCATTCTCAAAAATACAAATATTGTTTCATTATTAAAACTTTTGATGTCCAAGTGTCTCTCTGTGTTCCATAGTTTACATTCCAATCTCAAACACTACAGAGCATAGAGGCGGCGTATTTTACGACCGCCATAAAACAGCCGACTTCCCGCTCTTCCCCTCTACGAGACAGAGCACACTGTAGAGCGGACCCAGTGTAACCTGATCCTTCAGATCGTCACAGGAGAGTCATGACAGCAGTCATTCCATGTCAGCTAATTATTTTTAGATTGGTAAGTTAGTCTAGCGGCCAGCTATCTAAACTAGTAGTAAGGATGGTCAAATTACCGACCCATTGATCATCAGTTATCACATAAAAAACTGCAAGCGTTTGCCTCTCCCTATGACAAAATGTGTAGAATTGCAGGAAAGTTGCTATAAATGAACTTTAAACATTACATGTGTTCTCTTCAATGTCACCAAACAGTTTCTAAACTCATCAGTGTTGACACCCATTCTGACAAGTTAACACATACACATACCATTTAGATCTATCAGATTACATGGCAAGTCTGACTCCCTCTTCCAGGAAGACTGTCCTGGACTTTAATGTGTCTGATGATGATGTGAGGAGGCACTCCACCCAGTTCCTGGAGGTGCATGCACTCCCTAAAGAGCTTTTTCTGCAAGACAATGTTGCCAATTAGTGACCAAGTCAATAAAGATCGGTCCATATTTCCCCCCCCCCCCCTAATGAAATAGTGTCTGATATTATATTTGGAGTCCTTTACGGAAGGAGAGGTTTCCGTGATGACTTTATCATCCATTTGGATGATACATATTAAATCGCAGGAGAGCAACAAATTCTTAAATTAACAAAAGGTAGCAAATTATTTAGATGAGAAGAGCATCCACAAATGCCAGGAAAAATACTGTGATTTCAATAATTTTGTGTTGTGCAAATTATCAAGAAAGCGGCAAGCAAGAGTGGTCAAATCCATACTGTTAGGTTCAACAATCTATTTTCAAAATCAATAAGTATTGGCATAGAGTACCACAGTATGAGTCATAATACCCATAAAACCTAGCGCTCAAACAAGGAAATAGTTTTTCCTCCAATCATTTTTCCCACAGGAGATTTTAGAAACACTTAATATAAGGGCTGTGTTTCAAATCAAATCAAATCCAATTGTATTGGTCACATACACATGGTTAGCAGATGTTATTGCGAGTGTAGTGAAATGCTTATGCTTCTAGATCCGACAGTGCAGCAGTATCTAACAGGTAATATCTAACAATTCCACAACAAAAACTAATACACACAATCTAGTAAAGGAATGGGATAAAAATATATAACTATAAAATATATGGATGAGCAGTGACAGAGCGGCTAAGATGCAATAGATAGCATAGTATAGATAGTGTAAGATACAGTACACAGTATATACATATGAGATAAGTAATGCGAAATATGTAAACATTCTTAAAGTGGCATTATTAAAGTGACTGGTGATCCATTTATTAAAGTGGCCAATGATATCAAGTCTGTAGGTAGGCAGCCGCCTCTCTGTGCTAGTGATGGCTGTTTAATAATCTGATGGCCTTGAGATAGAAGCTGTTTTTCAATCTCTCTGTCCCTGCTTTGATGCACCTGTACTGACCTCGCCTTCTGGATGGAAGCGGGGTGAACAGGCAGTGGCTCGGGTGGTTATTGTCCTTGATTATATTTTTTGCCTTCCTGGGACATCTGGTGGTGTAGGTGTCCTGGAGGGCAGGTAGTTTAGCCCCGTGATGTGTTGTGCAGACCGCACCACCCTCTGGAGAGCCCTGCGGTTGTGGGCGATGCAGTTGCCGTACCAAGCGGTGATACAGCCCGACAGGATGCTCTCGATTGTGCACCTGTAAAAGTTAGTGAGGGTTTTTGGTGACAAGCCAATTTTTTCAGCCTCCTGAGGTTGAAGAGGCGCTGTTGCGCCTTCTTCACCACACTGTCTGTGTGCGTGGACCATTTCAGTTTGTCGGTGATATGTACACCGAGGAACTTAAAACTTTACACCTTCTCCACTGCTGTCCCGTTGATGTGGATCGGGGGGTGCTCCCTTTGCTGTTTCCTGAAGTCCAAGATCCTCTCTTTTGTTTTTTTGACATTGAGTGAGAGGTTTTTTTCCTGACACCACACTCCAAGGGCCCTCACCTCCTCCCTGTAGGCTGTCTCGTCGTTGTTGGTAATCAAGCCTACCACTGTTGTGTCATCTGCAAACTTGATGATTGAGTTGGAGGCGTGCATGGCCACGCAGTCATGGGTGAACAGGGAGTACAGGAGGGGGTTGAGAACGCACCCTTGTGGGGCCCCAGTGTTGAGAATCAGCGGAGTCAGGAAGTCCAGGACCCAGTTGCACAGGGCGGGGTCAAGACCCAGGGACTCAAGCTTAATGATGAGTTTGGAGGGTACTATGGTGTTGAATGTTGAGCTGTAGTCAATGAACAGCATTCTTACATAGGTATTCCTCTTGTCCAGATGGGACAGGGCAGTGTGCAGTGTGATGGTGATTGCGTCGTCTGTGGACCTATTGGGGCTGTAAGCATATTGAAGTAGGTCTAGGGTGACAGGTAGGGTGGATGTGATATGATCCTTGACTAGTCTCTCAAAGCACTTCATGATGACAGAAGTGAGTGCTACGGGGCGATAGTCATTTAGTTCAGTTACCTTGGCTTTCTTGGGAACAGGAACAATGGTGGCCATCTTGAAGCATGTGGGGACAGCAGACTGGGATAGGGATTGATTAAATGTGTCCGTAAACACACCAGCCAGCTGGTCTGCGCATGCTCTAAGGACGCGGCTAGGGATGCCATCTGGGCCGGCAGCCTTGCGAGGGTTAACATGTTTAAATGTTTTACTCACGTCGGCCATGGAGAAGGAGAGGCCACAATCTTTGGTAGCGGGCCGCGTTGGTGGCACTGTATTGTCCTCAAAGCACACAAAGAAGTTGTTTAATTTGTCTGGAAGCAAGACGTCAATGTCCGCGACGGGGCTGGTTTCTTTTTGTAATCCGTGAATGTCAGTAGACCCTGCCACATACAGTGGGGCAAAAAAGTATTTAGTCAGCCACCAATTGTGCAAGTTCTCCCACTTAAAAAGATGAGAGAGGCCTGTAATTTTCATCATAGGTACACTTCAACTATGACAGACAAAATGAGAAGAAAAATCCAGAAAATCACATTGTAGGATTTTTTTTGAATTTATTTGCAAACTATGGTGGAAAATAAGTATTTGGTCAATAACAAAAGTTTATCTCAATACTTTGTTATATACCCTTTGTTGACAATGACAGAGGTCAAACGTTTTCTGTAAGTCTTCACAAGGTTTTCACACACTGTTGCTGGTATTTTGGCCCATTCCTCCATGCAGATATCCTCTAGAGCAGTGGTGTTTTGGGGCTGTTGCTGGGCAACACGGACTTTCAACTCCCTCCAAAGATTTTCTATGGGGTTGAGATCTGGAGACTGGCTAGGCCACTCCAGGACCTTGAAATGCTTCTTACGAAGCCACTCCTTCGTTGCCCGGGTGGTGTGTTTGGGATCATTGTCATGCTGAAAGACCCAGCCACGTTTCATCTTCAATGCCCTTGCTGATGGAAGGAGGTTTTCACTCAAAATCTCACGATACATGGCCCCATTCATTCTTTCCTTTACACGGATCAATCGTCCTGGTCCCTTTGCAGAAAAACAGCCCCAAAGCATGATGTTTCCACCCCCATGCTTCACAGTAGGTATGGTGTTCTTTGGATGCAACTCAGCATTCTTTGTCCTCCAAAAACGACGAGTTGAGTTTTTACCAAAAAGTTCTATTTTGGTTTCATCTGACCATATGACATTCTCCCAATCTTCTTCTGGATCATCCAAATGCTCTCTAGCAAACTTCAGATGGGCCTGGACATGTACTGGCTTAAGCAGGGTGACACGTCTGGCACTGCAGGATTTGAGTCCCTGGCGGCGTAGTTTGTTACTGATGGTAGGCTTTGTTACTTTGGTCCCAGCTCTCTGCAGGTCATTCACTAGGTCCCCCCGTGTGGTTCTGAGATTTTTGCTCACCGTTCTTGTGATCTTTTTGACCCCACGGGGTGAGATCTTGCGTGGAGCCCCAGATCGAGGGAGATTATCAGTGGTCTTGTATGTCTTCCATTTCCTAATAATTGCTCCCACAGTTGATTTCTTCAAACCAAGCTGCTTACCTATTGCAGATTCAGTCTTCCCAGCCTGGTGCAGGTCTACAATTTTGTTTCTGGTGTCCTTTGACAGCTCTTTGGTCTTGGCCATAGTGGAGTTTGGAGTGTGACTGTTTGAGGTTGTGGACAGGTGTCTTTTATACTGATAACAAGTTCAACCAGGTGCCATTAATACAGGTAACGAGTGGAGGACAGAGGAGCCTCTTAAAGAAGTTACAGGTCTGTGAGAGCCAGAAATCTTGCTTGTTTGTAGGTGACCAATTACTTATTTTCCACCATAATCTGCAAATAAATTCATAAAAAATCCTACAATGTGATTTTCGGGATTTTTTCCCCTCATTTTGTCTGTCATAGTTGAAGTGTACCTATGATGAAAATTACAGGCCTCTCTCATCTTTTTAAGTGGGAGAACTTGCACAATTGGTGGCTGACTAAATACTTTTTTGCCCCACTGTACGTCTCGTCTCTGAGCCGTTGAATTGCATTTCCACTTTGTCTCTGTACTGACGTTTTACCTGTTTGAGTGCCTTACGGAGAGAATAACTACACTGTTCGTATTCAACCATATTCTCAGCCACCTTGCCATGGTTAAATGTTGTGGTACGTGCTTTCAGTTTTGCTCGAATGCTGCCATCCTGTTTTAGTTTCTGCCTATAGGAGGGGAGCAACAAGACGGAGTCATGGTCAGATTTGCCAAAAGGAGGGCGGTGGAGGGCCTTGTATGCATCGCAGAAGTTAGAGTAGCAATGGTCGAGCATGTTCCTCGCTCGTGTACTGCAATCGATATGCTGATAGAATTTAGGTAGCCTTGTTCTCAAATCAGCTTTGTTAAAATCCCCAGCTACAATAAATGCAGCCTCAGGATATATGGTTTCCGGTTTGCATAAAGTCCAGTGAAGTTCCAGTGGTTGTCTTGGTATCTGCTTGCGATGGGACACGGCTGTGACAATAACCGAGGGTAGGTCTCTTGGGAGATAATACGGTCAGCATTTGATTGTGAGGAATTCTAGGTCAGGTGAACAAAAGGACTTGAGTTCCTGTATGTTGTTACAATTACACCATGAGTCGTTAATCATGAAACATACACCCCCGCCCTTCTTCTTACCAGAGAGATGTTTGTTCCTGTCGGCGCGATGCACTGAAAATCCTGTTGGCTGTACTGACTCTGACAGTATGTCTCCAGCTAGCCATGTTTCCGTGAAACAGAGTATGTTACAATCCCGGATATCTCTTTGGAAAGCAACTCTTGCCCCGATTTCGTCGACTTTGTTAACTAGGGACTGGACATTAGCGAGTAGTTCCTCATATTTAGAGTTCTCGATTTGTTCTGCATATTTGGAGTCCTCCACTTATTTTAAGTGTTTCTAAAATCCTCTATCGAGATAAATGAAGGGTGGAAAAACGATTGTAACCATTTCCCTGTTTGACCGCTAGGTTGCATGGGTATTATGACATTTCCACTGTGGACACCTCTATTATTGTGCGTGTTTACGCAGCGAACGCACTATCACCACTTTGAAGTCAATATCTAGCTCTGGTCCAGGGCGCAGTCCTTCACTAGTAGAGGTTAGTAGAGAAACCCACACTCTTGCCATGGACCAGAGCTAATAGATATATCCCTTTGTTTAATAAATGTCAAAGCAATACATTAAGTTTCACTAAATAAATGAATTCCATTGAAATATGATGTTAAAAGCACAAATGATTTGACTTTAAATAGCGTTCAAGTTTGGTTTTTATTATGCTTCAGAACTGTCCCAGTCCTTGTTTATAAAAGTCCTATATGATCTATGGCAGGACGACAGTGCAACTTCTCATCCACTAGGTGTCAGTGTTGTACTGCAAGGCGTCTCCAGATGGATTACACTACTTCATTGTGTCTGCTCTGTGCATGTTGCCTACTTACCCATATGATTAATGAAATTGTGAAGACTACATAAAGAGAACAGCCTCAATTCGTCGGGGCATGGACACCACAAGGTGTCGAAAGCGTTCCAAAGGGATGCTGGCCCATGTTGACTCCAATGCTTCCCACAGTTTTGTCAAGTTGGCTGGATGTCCTTTGGGTGGTGGACCATTCTTGATACACACGGGAAACTGTTGAGTGTGAAAAACCCAGCAGTGTTGCAGTTCTTGACACAAACTGGTGTGCCTGGCATCTACTACCATACCCTGTTCAAAGGCGCATAAATCTTTTGTCTTGCCCTTTCACCATCTGAATGGCACACACACAATCAAAGTCTAAACTGTCTCAAGGCTTAAAAGTCCTTCTTTAACCTGTCTCCTTCCCCTTTATCTGCACTGATTGAAGTGTATTTAACAAGCGACATCAATAAGGGATCATAGCTTTCACCTGGATTCACCTGGCCAGTTATGTCATGGAAAGAGCAGGTGTTCTTAATGTTTTGTACACTCAGTGTATGTCTCATGCTCTGTGTACAATATGCATGGATCCACACACCAGGGACATTCTGTGGTCTTGGTTTATTATCATAGGATCTCACATCCCATTAACAAACACCTTAAAAGGAAGTGTGCTTGTATGTTGTACTTCCCCTCAGTCCTATTTTAAGACATTGTCATACTTTTTGCACGCACGCACGCACGCACGCACGCACGCACACACACACACACACACACACACACACACACACACACACACACACACACACACACACACACACAGCAGATCCTGTTTGCCTCCACCTAGAGCAGATGCTTCCACATCCACACAGAAGAGAGACTGCTTGCTCCTTCAAAGATGCTTGTCTGTCGAAACCATCTCCCACTTTGGATATTTGTTCTGCTTATCTCTTATCTACAACTTTGGGGTAAGTACTTCGAATATGAATTTACTGACACTTATGTTGTAGATTTCAGGGTAAAGTAGTTGAGCCATTTCAGTTACAGAGATATTTCAATGATGTTTGGCATCAGTTCTGTCATCTTTATTTCCTGAAAATGTAAGTAGTCTATTTCGTTGGGGTAATGTGATCCTAGGTCACAGGAGGTTGGAGGCACCTTAATTGGGGAGGACGGGCTCGTGGTAATGACCGCAGTGGAATTAGTGGAATGGTATCAAATACATCAAACACGTGGTTTCCAGGTGTTTGATGCCATTCCATTTACTCCGTTCCGGCCATTATTATGAGCCGTCCTCCCCTCAGCCTCCACTGTCCTCTATCTGTTTAGTGGAATGCAGTGTTTACTATTAGTGGGTCTCACACTTGACTGCTCCTCCCCAGATAGAGTATCCTCAGACCTCCTCCTGGTCTCCCTCCCAACACCCTCCCTCACCCAGGCCTCCTCTGTAGGCAACACCGTCCTGGGGGCTGTGGTCCTGGTCTGTCGGGCCCCTGAGGGCCCTGGAGGGACCCTGTTCAGACTCCACCGGGTTAAAAAGCTGGTGGACACCATGACTTTCCCCAGTGAGACACAGGAGGCCCAGTTCACAGTGAGAGTGAGGGAGGATTCAGCCCGGGAGGTTCTATACTGCTGCCTGTATCAGAACAGCCAGGGGATGTATAGCCCATACAGCCACTATCTGACTCTGAATCAACAAGGTGAGATTTCTAGTTTTATAGTGAGTTTTATATTTATGATTGATGATTTTGGATCAAGTATGTCCAAGTATGTTGGAGCCGTGGATCTGGGACAGAAACTACTGCAAGCACCATGATCACTACAAATAATGATAATAATCTTTTTCTGTGATTTATTGTAACAGTACATGGAAATGCTATTTCAAAGTGAGAAACTGTTTAAAGCCACTGGTGGTGGAAGTCAGTAAACACTCCCATCCGCTTCTCCACCACCACTGGCAAAACTGCCATAGGTGTTCTCAGTGGTTACGTGTGTGTGTGCTTGGATGTGTGTATCGTACTGTTACACCCTGCAGGTCATATAGAAACCACAAACATCAAGCTTGACAGTTAAGGCAGGAAGTGTGAATGACAACAGAGGGTAAACTTAAAATGGCAGTTCTCACATTACCTCAGAGACCGGATATACAGCTTCTGCTAAATAGTACACAATGCCTATAGACTACTATGCATTTGGTTTGATAAAGTTTATTACGAAAGTAACAAGCTCTTGAATTCATCTCCTTGGAGTTGAAAGGAAGCTCCCTTCTTGACTTTTCTTAAAGTAGGAAGACTTCACCATTACAACCCCTTTATAGCAAATCAATTAATCAATCAATCAAATGTATTTATGAAGCCCTTCTTACATCAGCTGATGTCACAAAGTGCTGTACAGAAACCCAGCCTAAAACCCCAAACAGCAAGCAATGCAGGTGTAGAAGCACAGTGGTTAGGAAAAACTCTCAGGAAAGGCAAGAACCTAGGAAGAAACCTAGAGAGGAACCAGGCTATGAGGGGTGGTCAGTCCTCTTCTGGCTGTGCCGGGTGGAGATTATAACAGAATATGGCCAAGATGTTCAAATGTTCATAAATGACCAGCATGGTCAAATAATAATAATCACAGTAGTTGTCGAGGGTGCAACAGGTCAGCACCTCAGGAGTAAATGTCAGTTGGCTTTTCATAGCCGATCATTCAGAGTATCTCTGCCGCTCCTGCGGACTCTAGAGAGTTGAAAACAGCAAGTCTGGGACAAGGTAACATGTCCGGTGAAGAGGTCAGAGTTCCATAGCCACAGGCAGAACAGTTGAAACTAGAGCAGCAGCACGACCAGGTGGACTGGGGACAGCAAGGAGTCATCAGGCCAGGTAGTCCTGAGGCATGGTCCTAGGGCTCAGGTCCTGAGAGAGAGAGAGCGAGAGAGCGAGAGAGAGAGAGAGAGAGAGAGAGAGAGAGAGAGAGAGAGAAAGAGAGAGAGAGAGAGAGAGAGAGAGAGATAGAGAGAGAGAGAGAATGCTTAAATTCACACAGGACACATGATAAGACAGGAGAAATTCTCCAGATATAACAGACTGACCCTAGCCCCCCGATAAATTAATGCAGCATCTCCCTCTCTCCCCCTCTCCCTCTCTCCCTCTCTCTCTCTAGGTGTAGCCTCTCCTAGAGCTCCTCCTCCTCCTTCCCTCCCTCTCCTCCCACCCCTCCTCTCAGTTGATCCCGCAGGTGGGCAGGTGAAGCACGGCCAGACGTTATCCTTCCACTGCTCTCTGC
Source organism: Salvelinus fontinalis (assembly GCF_029448725.1). Classification (NCBI taxonomy): domain Eukaryota; kingdom Metazoa; phylum Chordata; class Actinopteri; order Salmoniformes; family Salmonidae; genus Salvelinus; species Salvelinus fontinalis. The sequence goes on along the minus strand of NC_074704.1, from coordinate 15,007,408 downwards.
CTACTCCTCACTCCCAGCAGAGCCCTAAACCAGAGGCCTTCCTACTGCTGAGGACAGCTAAAGCGACTGGGCACTCCATGGGGAGCTCCATGGTCCACCCCCAGGCCTCCCTGGTGTCCCACTCCACAGCCCAGACCGGGGCCTTCCACCTGGGGCCCGTGAGGGGAGGCGAGGGGGGATCCTACACCTGCCTCTACCAGGTTACAGTGCCTCGTCAGGGACCGGCTAATTCAACCGCCAGTCATCCAGTTCTTGTCACGGTCACAGGTGAGAGATCTGGTTGAGGGGTGAAATTGCAACTAGACACTGATCTAATGTCAGTTATGTATTCTATTCCCAATGGTTAAGGTTAGAATTGTGTGTGAGAAAAATCTGATATCCATACTCTCTCTCCATCTTTTCTCTGGTGGGCCTGTCATCCCAGAGCTGTTGCCGGTGCCCACTCTCTCTCTCCAGAGCCAGGCTGGGGAGTGGGCCTTGGTGTGTACTGGTTCACCTGCCTTCCCTGGTGCTCGCTTCTCTCTATACCACCTGGGAAGTACCTTCCCTGATGCCACCAGTAATGCCCCCGCTACCCGACATCGTGCCCTTTTTGCTCTCTCATCCCTGCCTGCCCAGGACGGCCCGTTGTCGGACCACTACCAGTGCCAATACAGTTCCCTGCTGGGAGCAGAGTGGAGCCACTCAGAGAGAAGTCCACTGCTGGCTGTGCCAAGAGTCATAGGTCTGCATCTCTCTGATGTCTGTGTCTGCCTGAGCCTGTGTGCGTCAACTCATACAACTCAAGAGGCAGCCTTTAATTATTTTTCACCTATAATGTCTGTCATTCTCTTCCAGACAAGACCACCATCTCCCCTCCCTCCTCACCAGGTAACTCACAGAGCCATTACAATCAACAAATCACCCTCTGACTGGGTATTGATATTAGACACAGTGTGGGCCTGATGTTTGGTATTGATATTAGACACAGTGTGGGCCTGATGTTTGGTATTGATAATAGACACAGTGTGGGCCTGATGTTTGGTATTGATGTTAGACACAGTGTGGGCCTGATGTTTGGTATTGATATTAGACACAGTGTGGGCCTGATGTTTGGTATTGATGTTAGACACAGTGTGGGACTGATGTTTGGTATTGATGTTAGACACAGTGTGGGCTTGATGTTTGGTATTGATATTAGACACAGTGTGGGCTTGATGTTTGGTATTGATATTAGACACAGTGTGGGCCTGATGTTTGGTATTGATATTGGACACAGTGTGGGACTGATGTTTGGTATTGATATTAGACAGAGTGTGGGACTGATGTTTGGTATTGATGTTAGACACAGTGTGGGCCTGATGTTTGGTATTGATATTAGACATAGTGTGGGCCTGATGTTTGGTATTGATATTAGACACAGTGTGGGCTTGATGTTTGGTATTGATATTAGACACAGTGTGGGACTGATGTTTGGTATTGATATTAGACACAGTGTGGGCCTGATGTTGGGTATTGATATTAGACACAGTGTGGGAATGATGTTTGGTATTGATGTTAGACACAGTGTGGACCTGATGTTTGGTATTGATATTAGACACAGTGTGGGACTGATGTTTGGTATTGATGTTAGACACAGTGTGGACCTGATGTTTGGTATTGATGTTAGACACAGTGTGGGCCTGATGTTTGGTATTGATATTGGACACAGTGTGGGACTGATGTTTGGTATTGATATTAGACAGAGTGTGGGCCTGATGTTTGGTATTGATGTTAGACACAGTGTGGACCTGATGTTTGGTATTGATATTAGACACAGTGTGGGACTGATGTTTGGTATTGATGTTAGACACAGTGTGGACCTGATGTTTGGTATTGATGTTAGACACAGTGTGGGCCTGATGTTTGGTATTGATATTGGACACAGTGTGGGACTGATGTTTGGTATTGATATTAGACAGAGTGTGGGACTGATGTTTGGTATTGATGTTAGACACAGTGTGGGCCTGATGTTTGGTATTGATATTAGACATAGTGTGGGCCTGATGTTTGGTATTGATATTAGACACAGTGTGGGCTTGATGTTTGGTATTGATATTAGACACAGTGTGGGACTGATGTTTGGTATTGATATTAGACACAGTGTGGGCCTGATGTTGGGTATTGATATTAGACACAGTGTGGGAATGATGTTTGGTATTGATGTTAGACACAGTGTGGACCTGATGTTTGGTATTGATATTGGACACAGTGTGGGCCTGATGTTTGGTATTGATATTAGACACAGTGTGGGCTTGATGTTTGGTATTGATTTTAGACACAGTGTGGGCCTGATGTTTGGTATTGATATTAGACACAGTGTGGGCCTGATGTTTGGTATTGATATTAGACACAGTGTGGGCCTGATGTTTGGTATTGATATTAGACACAGTGTGGGCCTGATGTTTGGTATTGCTATTAGACACAGTGTGGGACTGATGTTTGGTATTGATATTAGACACAGTGTGGGCCTGATGTTTGGTATTGATATTAGACAGTGTGGGCTTGATGTTTGGTATTGATATTAGACAGTGTGGGACTGATGTTTGGTATTGATATTAGACACAGTGTGGGACTGATGTTTGGTATTGATATTAGACACAGTGTGGGACTGATGTTTGGTATTGATATTAGACACAGTGTGGGCCTGATGTTTGGTATTGATGTTAGACACAGTGTGGGCCTGATGTTTGGTATTGATATTAGACACAGTGTGGGCTTGATGTTTGGTATTGATATTAGACACAGTGTGGGACTGATGTTTGGTATTGATATTAGACACAGTGTGGGACTGATGTTTGGTATTGATGTTAGACACAGTGTGGACCTGATGTTTGGTATTGATGTTAGACACAGTGTGGGCCTGATGTTTGGTATTGATATTGGACACAGTGTGGGACTGATGTTTGGTATTGATATTAGACAGAGTGTGGGACTGATGTTTGGTATTGATGTTAGACACAGTGTGGGCCTGATGTTTGGTATTGATATTAGACAGTGTGGGCCTGATGTTTGGTATTGATATTAGACACAGTGTGGGCTTGATGTTTGGTATTGATATTAGACACAGTGTGGGACTGATGTTTGGTATTGATATTAGACACAGTGTGGGCCTGATGTTGGGTATTGATATTAGACAGTGTGGGCTTGATGTTTGGTATTGATATTAGACAGTGTGGGACTGATGTTTGGTATTGATATTAGACACAGTGTGGGACTGATGTTTGGTATTGATATTAGACACAGTGTGGGACTGATGTTTGGTATTGATATTAGACACAGTGTGGGCCTGATGTTTGGTATTGATGTTAGACACAGTGTGGGCCTGATGTTTGGTATTGATATTAGACACAGTGTGGGCTTGATGTTTGGTATTGATATTAGACACAGTGTGGGACTGATGTTTGGTATTGATATTAGACACAGTGTGGGCCTGATGTTTGGTATTGATGTTAGACACAGTGTGGGCCTGATGTTTGCTATTGATGTTAGACACAGTGTGGGCCTGATGTTTGGTATTGATATTAGACACAGTGGGGGACTGATGTTTGGTATTGATATTAGACACAGTGTGGGCCTGATGTTGGGTATTGATATTAGACACAGTGTGGGAATGATGTTTGGTATTGATGTTAGACACAGTGTGGACCTGATGTTTGGTATTGATATTGGACACAGTGTGGGCCTGATGTTTGGTATTGATATTAGACACAGTGTGGGCTTGATGTTTGGTATTGATTTTAGACACAGTGTGGGCCTGATGTTTGGTATTGATATTAGACACAGTGTGGGCCTGATGTTTGGTATTGATATTAGACACAGTGTGGGCCTGATGTTTGGTATTGATATTAGACACAGTGTGGGCCTGATGTTTGGTATTGCTATTAGACACAGTGTGGGACTGATGTTTGGTATTGATATTAGACACAGTGTGGGCCTGATGTTTGGTATTGATATTAGACAGTGTGGGCTTGATGTTTGGTATTGATATTAGACAGTGTGGGCCTGATGTTTGGTATTGCTATTAGACACAGTGTGGGACTGATGTTTGGTATTGATATTAGACACAGTGTGGGACTGATGTTTGGTATTGATATTAGACACAGTGTGGGCCTGATGTTTGGTATTGATGTTAGACACAGTGTGGGCCTGATGTTTGGTATTGATATTAGACACAGTGTGGGCTTGATGTTTGGTATTGATATTAGACACAGTGTGGGACTGATGTTTGGTATTGATATTAGACACAGTGTGGGACTGATGTTTGGTATTGATGTTAGACACAGTGTGGACCTGATGTTTGGTATTGATGTTAGACACAGTGTGGGCCTGATGTTTGGTATTGATATTGGACACAGTGTGGGACTGATGTTTGGTATTGATATTAGACAGAGTGTGGGACTGATGTTTGGTATTGATGTTAGACACAGTGTGGGCCTGATGTTTGGTATTGATATTAGACATAGTGTGGGCCTGATGTTTGGTATTGATATTAGACACAGTGTGGGCTTGATGTTTGGTATTGATATTAGACACAGTGTGGGACTGATGTTTGGTATTGATATTAGACACAGTGTGGGCCTGATGTTGGGTATTGATATTAGACAGTGTGGGCTTGATGTTTGGTATTGATATTAGACAGTGTGGGACTGATGTTTGGTATTGATATTAGACACAGTGTGGGACTGATGTTTGGTATTGATATTAGACACAGTGTGGGACTGATGTTTGGTATTGATATTAGACACAGTGTGGGCCTGATGTTTGGTATTGATGTTAGACACAGTGTGGGCCTGATGTTTGGTATTGATATTAGACACAGTGTGGGCTTGATGTTTGGTATTGATATTAGACACAGTGTGGGACTGATGTTTGGTATTGATATTAGACACAGTGTGGGCCTGATGTTTGGTATTGATGTTAGACACAGTGTGGGCCTGATGTTTGCTATTGATGTTAGACACAGTGTGGGCCTGATGTTTGGTATTGATATTAGACACAGTGGGGGACTGATGTTTGGTATTGATATTAGACACAGTGTGGGCCTGATGTTGGGTATTGATATTAGACACAGTGTGGGAATGATGTTTGGTATTGATGTTAGACACAGTGTGGACCTGATGTTTGGTATTGATATTGGACACAGTGTGGGCCTGATGTTTGGTATTGATATTAGACACAGTGTGGGCTTGATGTTTGGTATTGATTTTAGACACAGTGTGGGCCTGATGTTTGGTATTGATATTAGACACAGTGTGGGCCTGATGTTTGGTATTGATATTAGACACAGTGTGGGCCTGATGTTTGGTATTGATATTAGACACAGTGTGGGCCTGATGTTTGGTATTGCTATTAGACACAGTGTGGGACTGATGTTTGGTATTGATATTAGACACAGTGTGGGCCTGATGTTTGGTATTGATATTAGACAGTGTGGGCTTGATGTTTGGTATTGAAATTAGACAGTGTGGGACTGATGTTTGGTATTGATATTAGACACAGTGTGGGACTGATGTTTGGTATTGATATTAGACACAGTGTGGGACTGATGTTTGGTATTGATATTAGACACAGTGTGGGCCTGATGTTTGGTATTGATGTTAGACACAGTGTGGGCCTGATGTTTGGTATTGATATTAGACACAGTGTGGGCTTGATGTTTGGTATTGATATTAGACACAGTGTGGGACTGATGTTTGGTATTGATATTAGACACAGTGTGGGCCTGATGTTTGGTATTGATGTTAGACACAGTGTGGGCCTGATGTTTGCTATTGATGTTAGACACAGTGTGGGCCTGATGTTTGGTATTGATATTAGACACAGTGGGGGACTGATGTTTGGTATTGATATTAGACACCGTGTGGGCTTATGTTTGGTATTGATATTAGACAGTGTGGGTCTGATGTTGGGTATTGATGTTAGACACAGTGTGGGCCTGATGTTTGGTATTGATGTTAGACACAGTGTGGGCCTGATGTTTGGTATTGATGTTAGACACAGTGTGGGCCTGATGTTCGGTATTGATATTAGACACAGTGTGGGCCTGATGTTTGGTATTGATGTTAGACACAGTGTGGGCCTGATGTTTGGTATTGATATTAGACACAGTGTGGGCTTGATGTTTGGTATTGATATTAGACACAGTGTGGGACTGATGTTTGGTATTGATGTTAGACACAGTGTGGGCCTGATGTTTGGTATTGATATTAGACAGTGTGGGCTTGATGTTTGGTATTGATATTAGACAGTGTGGGACTGATGTTTGGTATTGATATTAGACACAGTGTGGGCTTGATGTTTGGTATTGATATTAGACACAGTGTGGGCTTGATGTTTGGTATTGATATTAGACAGTGTGGGCTTGATGTTTGGTATTGATATTAGACAGTGTAGGCCTGATGTTTGGTATTGATATTGGACACAGTGTGGGCCTGATGTTTGGTATTGATATTAGACACAGTGTGGGCCTGATGTTTGGTATTGATATAAGACACAGTGTGGGCCTGATGTTTGGTATTGATATTAGACACAGTGTGGACCTGATGTTTGGTATTGATATTAGACACAGTGTGGGACTGATGTTCGGTATTGATGTTAGACACAGTGTGGGCTTGATGTTTGGTATTGATGTTAGACACAGTGCGGGCCTGATGTTTGGTATTGATGTTAGACACAGTGTGGGCCTGATGTTTGGTATTGATATTAGACACAGTGTGGGCCTGATGTTTGGTATTGATATTGGACACCGTGTGGGCTTGATGTTTGGTATTGATATTGGACACAGTGTGGGCCTGATGTTTGGTATTGATATTAGACACAGTGTGGGCCTGATGTTTGGTATTGATGTTAGACACATTGTTGGCTTGATGTTTGGTATTGATATTAGACACAGTGTGGGACTGATGTTTGGTATTGATATTAGACAGTGTGGGCCTGATGTTTGGTATTGATGTTAGACACAGTGTGGGCCTGATGTTTGGTATTGATATTAGACAGTGTGGGCTTGATGTTTGGTATTGATGTTAGACACAGTGTGGGCTTGATGTTTGGTATTGATGTTAGACACAGTGTGGGCCTGATGTTTGGTATTGATATTAGACACAGTGTGGGACTGATGTTTGGTATTGATATTAGACACAGTGTGGACCTGATGTTTGGTATTGATATTAGACACAGTGTGGGCCTGATGTTTGGTATTGATATTAGACACAGTGTGGGCCTGATGTTTGGTATTGATATTAGACACAGTGTGGGCTTGATGTTTGGTATTGATGTTAGACACAGTGTGGGCCTGATGTTTGGTATTGATGTTAGACACAGTGTGGGCCTGATGTTTGGTATTGATGTTAGACACAGTGTGGGCCTGATGTTTGGTATTGATGTTAGACACAGTGTGGGCCTGATGTTTGGTATTGATGTTAGACACAGTGTGGGCCTGATGTTTGGTATTGATGTTAGACACAGTGTGGGCCTGGTGCTGGGTATTTTTCGTGTTGCCTACTCTACAGAGGTATGACCTTAATTTGATCACCCTGTTGCAGAAGAACTTTCCTGCAATGCAGGACATTTCAAATGTGTAATCCATTTGAGGTGAAGGATTCTGAAGTTTGTTGTTCCCACAGATTTTTCATTACGAAAAGTTTTTCAACTTAATCTGGAAATTACAACAACATTTCCTGTTGCTGCAGGATTATTTTCCTGCTGTAGCACACTGGCTCAAACTAAGATCCTACATCTGTATATGAGGGCTCGTTGATTGACAGGTGATGTTGTCTTTCTGGTAGGGCTGACTGGTGTGGACTGGCCTCTGGTGTTGGGATGTCTTTCTGTTGTGGTTCTGTTCTTCATTGTACTGGTGGGCGTGGGTGTGGCGGTGCAGAGGAAAGGTAATGTTACACCTGTTAACCTATACTCTGTTCCCAGAACAGTTTGTGCTCTCTTGTCAACCAGGAGCGGTTTACCTTAATAGGAGTTGGCAGGACAGCACAAACTGATCTGGGACCAGGCTAGTAAACCTTTAAAGAAGTGTCCTTTACCATACACCTTTTCACTTTTTAATTATCTTCTCTCATTTCTCTTCTCATTGTCCAGTTAAGGTAATAGCGGAAGAAAAGCGTAAAAGGTGGGTGTTGGATCCTCTATCTATGAGTTTCTAACCTTCGGAGAAGTACAGTAATATCATAGAGAATGAGATATTTTAGAATAGTATTTCTAATAGTATTTCTCCCTTTAGAATAGTTTTCTAATAGTATTTCTCCCTTTAAAATAGTATTTATAGTAATATTTCTCCCTTTAGAATAGTTTTCTAATAGTATTTCTCCCTTTAGAATAGTATTCCTAATAGTATTTCTCCCTTTAGAATAGTATTTCTAATAGTGTTTCTCCCTTTAGAATAGTATTTATAGTAGTATTTCTCCCTTTAAAATAGTATTTATAGTAGTATTTCTCTCTCCTAGGGAGGGGGCTCTCCTATGGGCCAAGCTTCATTCTGAGGACCATGTTCTTGGTGAGAGTTTTTCAGTGAATAGAGTGATTCAATGATCTTATGTCTCATAATGCTTTCATGTAGTCATCATCACTGACATCCTTTTTTACATTATTTTATTTGTGTGTTATTGTTTTCCAGACCTTACCCTCAAACATGTCAGCATTACCTCTCAGGTAAGGTCTCTCTCTCCAATTCAACTGAATATACTTTTTTTATTTACCTAAAAGGTAAACCTGCTCTCATTGACTTCCTTCACCTTTTGGACACCTAAGCAACAACCACACAGCTGATAATAATACATCACAACTCTGTTTCTCTCTCTAATATACTTTACTGACATGGAAAGTTAAATTACTTACATTGTCAAAATATACATACAGTATATAAAAAATTGAGTGATCAATAGCAATAACAATAGTAGTAGTGGAAATGGGATTACCATTAACAGCAACTACAACAACAATATTTTATGAGAATAGTAATACATTTAATAAGCAATGTTAGTAGACTAGTCTCAACCTGACTGAGAAGCCACATGGCAAAAGGAAAAACAAAACGGGAAATATTATTGACATTACATTGCACTTTTCACTGGCTGACCTGTTGTGGGCTCCCTGAGTCTGTACCTAGTCAGTGTTTCCCTCAGTTTTTTTTATCAGTCACAGTGGTCAGATAGTCTGTCACCATGTACTGTCTGTTTAGAGACAAATAGCATTGAAGTTTACTTTGATTGTCTTGTGGTGTCTTTCCAATAGGTGATATATATTTTTTTGCTTTGTGATGATTTGGTTGGACCAGATTTTCTGAGTGCTGTCCTGAGGCTCTATGGGGTTGGTTTGGGTAGGGGAACTGAGCCTCAGAACCAGCTGGCTGAGGGGACTCTTCTCTTGTTTCATCTCTTGACATTGTGATGGAATGTTTTGGGGTCACTTGTTTTTAGATGGTTGTAAAATTTGATGGCTCTTTTATCTATTCGAATAAGGAGGGGGTATTGGCCCGATTCTGAGTTTTTCTTTGCACTTGCAATACAGTCTTGCAAATCTCTGCATGCAGTATTTCGATGGGACGTTTGCCCCATTTAGTGAATTCATTATTAGAGAGCAGATCCCATACTTCGCTGCCATATAGAGCAATTGGTTCTATAACTGATTGGAAAATTTTGAGCCAGATTCTAATTGGAATTTCGATTTTAATGTTCCTTTTAATGGCATAGAATGCTCTTCTAGCTTTGTCTCAGCTCGTTTACAGCCATGTGAAAGCTACCCGTGTTGTTGATATTTAGTCCTAGATACGTGTCGTTTTTGATGTGTCCTAATAGAACTGTGTCCAAATAGAATCATTATATTCAGGTTTTTTAGGTTAACGGTCATAGCCCAGGTCTGACAGAACCTGTGCAGATGATCTTGGTGCTGGTGTAACCCCTCAGTGGGAGACAGCAGCACCAGGTCATTTGCGTACAGCAGACACTTGATTTCGGGGTTGTGTACGGTGGAACCAGTTGCTGCAGATTCTTCTAATGTTTTTGCCAGTTCATTAATGTAGGTGTTAAATCGTGTTGGACTTACAGCCCTGTTTCACTCCCCGTCCCTGAGAAAATAAGTCTGTTTGCTTGTTGCAAACCGCATATTTGTTTTTAGTGTACATTGATTTAATAACATCATTATGTTTTCCCTCCAATACCACTTTCTATTAGCTTATAAAAAAATACTTGTGTGTCAAATTGAATCAAATGCTTTCTTGAAGTCGACAAAACACGAGTAGATCGTTCGTGCCTTTGTTTTGGTTTACTTGTTGGTCAATTAGTGTGTGGAGGGTGTAAATGTGGTCTGTACACTTTTTAATTTTTTTATTCTGGCTTCTGCTCAGGATGTTGTGTTCATCAAGGAAATTACGTTGTCTACTATTTATGATACTGCAGAGAATTGTCCCCAAGTTGCTGTTAATGCAAATTCCTCAAATTATTTGGGTCAAATTTGTCTCCATTTTTATAAATTGGTCTGATCAATCCTTGGTTCCAAAAATAGGGGGAAATGCCTGCAGTGAGGATAACATTGAAGAGTTTGAGTATAGCAAATTTGTATTTGTGATCTGTAAATTTGATCATTTCATTTAAAATACCATCAGCACCACAGGACTTTTTGGGTTGGAGAGTATATAGTTTTTCCAATAATTCTTACATTTACATTTACATTTAAGTCATTTAGCAGACGCTCTTATCCAGAGCGACTTACAAATTGGTGCATTCACCTTAAGATATCCAGTGGAACAGCCACTTTACAATAGTGCATCTAAATCTTTTAAGGGGGGGGGTCAGAAGGATTACTTTATCCTATCCTAGGTATTCCTTAAAGAGGTGGGGTTTCAGGTGTCTCCGGAAGGTGGTGATTGACTCCGCTGTCCTGGCGTTGTGAGGGAGTTTGTTCCACCATTGGGGTGCCAGAGCAGCGAACAGTTTTGACTGGGCTGAGCGGGAACTGTACTTTCTCAGTGGTAGGGAGGCGAGCAGGCCAGAGGTGGATGAACGCAGTGCCCTTGTTTGGGTGTAGGGCCTGATCAGAGCCTGAAGGTACTGAGGTGCCGTTCCCCTCACAGCTCCGTAGGCAAGCACCATGGTCTTGTAGCGGATGCGAGCTTCAACTGGAAGCCAGTGGAGAGAGCGGAGGAGCGAGGTGACGTGAGAGAACTTGGGAAGGTTGAACACCAGACGGGCTGCGGCGTTCTGGATGAGTTGTAGGGGTTTAATGGCACAGGCAGGGAGCCCAGCCAACAGCGAGTTGCAGTAATCCAGACGGGAGATGACAAGTGCCTGGATTAGGACCTGCGCCGCTTCCTGTGTGAGGCAGGGTCGTACTCTGCGGATGTTGTAGAGCATGAACCTACAGGAACGGGCCACCGCCTTGATGTTAGTTGAGAACGACAGGGTGTTGTCCAGGATCACGCCAAGGTTCTTAGCGCTCTGGGAGGAGGACACAATGGAGTTGTCAACCGTGATGGCGAGATCATGGAACGGGCAGTCCTTCCCCGGGAGGAAGAGCAGCTCCGTCTTGCCGAGGTTCAGCTTGAGTTGGTGATCCGTCATCCACACTGATATGTCTGCCAGACATGCAGAGATGCGATTCGCCACCTGGTTATCAGAAGGGGGAAAGGAGAAGATTAATTGTGTGTCGTCTGCATAGCAATGATAGGAGAGAGCATGTGAGGTTATGACAGAGCCAAGTGACTTGGTGTATAGCGAGAATAGGAGAGGGCCTAGAACAGAGCCCTGGGGGACACCAGTGGTGAGAGCACGTGGTGAGGAGACAGATTCTCGCCACGCCACCTGGTAGGAGCGACCTGTCAGGTAGGACGCAATCCAAGCGTGGGCTGCGCCGGAGATGCCCAACTCGGAGAGGGTGGAGAGGAGGATCTGATGGTTCACAGTATCGAAGGCAGCCGATAGGTCTAGAAGGATGAGAGCAGAGGAGAGAGAGTTAGCTTTAGCAGTGCGGAGCGCCTCCGTGATACTGAGAAGAGCAGTCTCAGTTGAATGACTAGTCTTGAAACCTGACTGATTTGGATCAAGAAGGTCATTCTGAGAGAGATAGCAGGAGAGCTGGCCAAGGACGGCACGTTCAAGAGTTTTGGAGAGAAAAGAAAGAAGGGATACTGGTCTGTAGTTGTTGACATCGGAGGGATCGAGTGTAGGTTTTTTCAGAAGGGGTGCAACTCTCGCTCTCTTGAAGACGGAAGGGACGTAGCCAGCGGTCAAGGATGAGTTGATGAGCGAGGTGAGGTAAGGGAGAAGGTCTCCGGAAATGGTCTGGAGAAGAGAGGAGGGGATAGGGTCAAGCGGGCAGGTTGTTGGGCGGCCGGCCGTCACAAGATGCAAGATTTCATCTGGAGAGAGAGGGGAGAAAGAGGTCAGAGCACAGGGTAGGGCAGTGTGAGCAGAACCAGCGGTGTCGTTTGACTTAGCAAACGAGGATCGGATGTCGTCGACCATCTTTTCAAAATGGTTGACAAAGTCATCTGCAGAGAGGGAGGAGGGGGGGGGGGGGAGGAGGATTCAGGAGGGAGGAGAAGGTGGCAAAGAGCTTCCTAGGGTTAGAGGCAGATGCTTGGAATTTAGAGTGGTAGAAAGTGGCTTTAGCAGCAGAGACAGAAGAGGAAAATGTAGAGAGGAGGGAGTGAAAGGATGCCAGGTCCGCAGGGAGGCGAGTTTTCCTCCATTTCCGCTCGGCTGCCCGGAGCCCTGTTCTGTGAGCTCGCAATGAGTCGTCGAGCCACGGAGCAGGAGGGGAGGACCGAGCCGGCCTGGAGGATAGGGGACATAGAGAGTCAAAGGATGCAGAAAGGGAGGAGAGGAGGGTTGAGGAGGCAGAATCAGGAGATAGGTTGGAGAAGGTTTGAGCAGAGGGAAGAGATGATAGGATGGAAGAGGAGAGAGTAGCGGGGGAGAGAGAGCGAAGGTTGGGACGGCGCGATACCATCCGAGTAGGGGCAGTGTGGGAAGTGTTGGATGAGAGCGAGTGGGAAAAGGATACAAGGTAGTGGTTGGAGACTTGGAGGGGAGTTGCAATGAGGTTAGTGGAAGAACAGCATCTAGTAAAGATGAGGTCAAGCGTATTGCCTGCCTTGTGAGTAGGGGGGGAGGTGAGAGGGTGAGGTCAAAAGAGGAGAGGAGTGGAACGAAGGAGGCAGAGAGGAATGAGTCAAAGGTAGACGTGGGGAGGTTAAAGTCACCCAGAACTGTGAGAGGTGAGCCGTCCTCAGGAAAGGAGCTTATCAAGGCATCAAGCTCATTGATGAACTCTCCAAGGGAACCTGGAGGGCGATAAATGATAAGGATGTTAAGCTTGAAAGGGCTGGTAACTGTGACAGCATGGAATTCAAAGGAGGCGATAGACAGATGGGTAAGGGGAGAAAGAGAGAATGACCACTTGGGAGAGATGAGGATCCCGGTGCCACCACCCCGCTGACCAGAAGCTCTCGGGGTGTGCGAGAACACGTGGGCAGACGAGGAGAGAGCAGTAGGAGTAGCAGTGTTATCTGTGGTGATCCATGTTTCCGTCAGTGCCAAGAAGTCGAGGGACTGGAGGGAAGCATAGGCTGAGATGAACTCTGCCTTGTTGGCCGCAGATCGGCAGTTCCAGAGGCTACCGGAGACCTGGAACTCCACGTGGGTCGTGCGCGCTGGGACCACCAGGTTAGGGTGGCCGCGGCCACGCGGTGTGAAGCGTTTGTATGGTCTGTGCAGAGAGGAGAGAACAGGGATAGACAGACACATAGTTGACAGGCTACAGAAGAGGCTACGCTAATGCAAAGGAGATTGGAATGACAAGTGGACTACACGTCTCGAATGTTCAGAAAGTTAAGCTTACGTTGCAAAAATCTTATTGACTAAAATTATTAAAATGATACAGTACTGCTGAAGTAGGCTAGCTAGCAGTGGCTGTGTTGTTGACTTTGTTTGAAAGTGTAGCTGGCTAGGTAACCTCGATAGCTGGCCAGGTAACCTCGATAGCTGGCCAGGTAACCTCGATAACTGGCTAGGTAATTACTCTAAACTACACAATTATCTTAGATACAAGGACAGCAAAGACAACTATGTAGCTAGCTAACACTACACTAATCAAATCGTTCCGTTGTAATGTAATAGTTTCTACAGTGCTGCTATTCGGTAGAAGTTGGCTAGCTAGCAGTGTTGACTAGGTAGGAGAACGGCAGCGCGGCGGACGAAAATAGCTGGCTAGCTAACCGATAATTACTCTAGACTACACAATTATCTTAGATACAAAGACAGCAAAGACAACTATGTAGCTAGCTAACACTACACTAGTGTAGTGGGGGTATCCACAGTAGTAGTTGGGGTATCCACAGGATTCTGATAGTCTTTGACTGCTGATTCAAGTATTTTATATTTTTCTTGTATATCTTTTTGTTCTGGGCCCTTTGTTATATTGCTGTAGAGGTTTGTAAAGGTGATTCTCCACATATCGGATATTGGGAAGCCAATTCCTCATGAGGTTTGTTTAATAATATTCAAATTCTCCCAGAAGTGGTTTGATTCTATGGATTCCGCAATTACATCCAGCTGATTTCTAATGTGCTGTTGCTTTTTGTTTTTAGGGTGTGTTTGTATTGCTTCAGTGTTTCCCCATATTGAAGGCGTATATTTTTGTTGTCTGATTCTCTGTTTTGCATTAGATATATTTCTCAATGACTTTCTTACATTTTTGCTATCATTATCAAGCCATTTTTTATTATCTATTATTTTTGGTTTGCTCTTATGTTTCTTTAGATTAGCCAAGGAGGCTCATTTTTCAAATATAAAGTTTCTGTTCCAAACTGCCAAATTTAATAGTGTCTAGTTCTTCTGCTGTTCTAGCAGTCAGGTCTCCACAGACCAGTACGCTGTCTTGGGCCTGAAGTAGAATGGAGAAACTCTCTTCATTGAGGTAGGGTGACTCTGAGGGGGGAATGTATGAGGCACAGAGGAAGACGTTTTTATCAGTTAAGATAGCCTCCTTGTTGATTGTGAGCATAGTAGCCTCAGCATGTGTTTAATGTTACTCATGTAGTTGGTGGGCTGGGCCAGTTGCTCCTCTCACAGCTTGTGCGTAGCATTAAACACATGCTGAGGGAGGGGGGGGGGGGGGGTTAGGCCTCGTCTGGCCGTGGCTGGGGGAGCCTGGGTGCTGGTCCGGGGTGTTGCCTTAGTGATCTCGGGGGGTGGAGATTGCTTCGCTGTTCCTGGGTGGAGAGGTCGGGCTGCGGTTTAAAGCGACGTCCTTGAGAGTCTTGGCAAGGATGGGGACTGTCTCCCAGTACAGGTGAACATGGTCCTAGAGACAGTCCAGATCGAGGGCGGGATGGTGGGCCAGGCGTACATTGGCGTTTATTCTTTGGATTGTGGCAGGGTGGAAGTCCTTCCTCTGTAGAAGGGTTGACACCACGATCCTTGAGTTGGGGGAGATTGCGGAGGTCTCTCTCGCTCTCATTTATGGGTTTTATCGGCATGGGAAACATATGGTAACATTTCCAAAGCAAGTGGAGTAGATCATTTACAGTAAAATTAACTGTAAACATTACACTCACAGACGTTCCAAAAGAATAAAGACATTTCAAATGTCATATTATGTCTATATACAGTGTTGTAACAATGTGCAAATAGTTCAAGTACAAAAGGGAAAATAATGAAACATCAATATGTTTGTTTTCACAATGGTGTTTGTTCTTCCCTGGTTTCCCTTTTCTTGTCACAACAGCAGTGTGCACGTAGCCTGTCTTCTCTTGAGAACAAGGTTTGCCTACGGCAGCCTTTCTCAATAGCAAGGCTATGCTCACTGAGTCTGTACATAGTCAAAGCTTTCCTTAAGTTTGGGTCAGTCACAGTGGTCAGCTATTATGCCACTGTGCACTCTCTGTTTAGGAACAAATTGTATTCTAGTTTGCTCTGGTTTTTTTGTTGTTGATTCTTTCCAATGTGTCAAGTAATGATCTTTTTGTTTTCTCATGTTTTGGTTGGGTCTAAATGTGTTGCTGTCCTGGGGCTCTGTGGTCTCTGTCTGCCTCCCTACTGAACACAAGCACTCTTTGAGTCAACTTCTCATTACTGCTCCTCTGTGACCTGGGCCAGCCTGCACAGGCCCTCCTCCTCTCGTTAGCTCTAATCATCTCATTAATTAGCTTGATGAGGTGGACTTATTAAGCTAAACCCTCTCCCCAGACAAGGTGTTAGTGTATGGGTTACCGTGGACAGTGTCAACGCAATGCTATCATCATGACTTCATGTGAAGCTATAATCCATCAGGGGAAACTGACTGTCTTTGGATACTAAGAGAATCTTCAGAAGGAAGTGTTTAGATTTTACGTAATGAAACCGCATTTGTGTGTTGCTTCAAAAGATAAAGGAAGTTTTCAAATTTGCCTTAGATGTGCTGTAATAATGAAACCGCTTGTGTGTGCAGGAATGGGGTAACGACGACAGCGCAGCAGAGACAGCCTTCAGCAGGTCCCCTCCATGGAGAACTCTCTCTACGTTTGGCAACACACCATCCTCCTGACCTCCTTCACCTCTCTCTCGTTCCCTCTATTCTCACTCGCTCTCTCTCTATTCCTTTTTCTGTCCATCTTCTTATGTCTCTCTCCCTGACCCTTCTTATCTCTATACAGTACATCTCTTCATGCTCCCTGTCCTTCTTTCTGATCTCTCGTTCTCTCTGTCACCTTTTCGTTCCCTCGCCATCCTTCTCTCTCTTTCTCTCTCCATCCTTTTTTCTCTCTCCATAAACCCTTTCCCTCTCTATCCGTCTCTTCTCTCTCTCCATGTACCCTTACCCTCTCTATCCGTATCTTCTCTCTCCCTGAACCCTTACCCTCTTTATCCGTCTCTTCTCTCTTCTCTCTCCCTGAACCCTTACCCTCTCTATCCGTCTCTTCTCTCTCCCTGAACCCTTACCCTCTCTATCCGTCTCTTCTCTCTCCCTGAACCCTTACCCTCTCTATCCGTCTCTTCTCTCTTCTCTCTCCCTGAACCCTTACCCTCTCTATCCGTATCTTCTCTCTCCCTGAACCCTTACCCTCTCTATCCGTCTCTTCTCTCTCCCTGAACCCTTACCCTCTCTATCCGTCTCTCCTCTCTCCTTGAACCCGTTTCTTTTCTATCTATCTATATTAATTTATCTAAAAGGTAAGCCTACTCGGACTTCCTCCACCTTTTGGACATCTAAGCAACAACCACACGTCTAATCATACATCACAACTCTCTCTCTCTATCTATCTATGGGAAACATGTTCTCTCGGTTTACATTTTTTGCTGAAAACCTAGCCGTGATTAGAGGAACAGAGAAGTACACATTTCCTCTAACATGTGTTGCATTTCACAAGTTTGCATTAGGTCACTTTCACTGAATCTTATTGAATTTCATAAGTTGTTTCATGTACATAAAATCTATTTTATAATAAAAGCTGTAATTTAATTCTAATCTAGCGGCTTCATGTGTTTGAGTGTGATGCATGTAGACTTATTTTCACTCTTTTCTGAAAGTAAGGCCACATGTAAAAATATGAAATTTCCCTTTATCCTGTCTGGGAAAGCGGAACCCCTCGCCAGCAGCCAATGAAATTGCAGGGCGCCAAATTCAATACACAGAAATCTCATCATTCAAATTTCTCTAACATACAAGTATTATACACCATTTTAAAGATAAAATTCTCGTTTATCCAACCACAGTGTCCGATTTCAAAAAGGTTTTTCGGCGAAAGCAGAACGTATTATGTTAGGTCAGCAACTAGTCACAGAAAGCCTACAGCCATTTTCCAACCAAAGAGAGGAGTCACAAAAAGCAGAAATAGAGAAAATGAATCACTAACCTTTGATATTCTTCATCAGATGACACTCCCGGGACAACATGTTACACAATGTTTTGTTCGATCAAGTTCATATTTATATCCAAAAACCTCAGTTTACATTTGGCTTTGCCTCCAAAACATCCCGTGAATTTGCACATGTGCTGAGCCACATCAATTTACAGCAATACTCATGATAAACATTGATAAAAGATACAAGTGTTATTCACAGAATTAAAGATATACTTCTCCTTAATGCAACCGCTGTGTCAATATTTTTAAAAAACTTTACGGAAAAAGCAAACCATGCAATAATCTGAGTACGGTGCTCAGACAACAAATCAAGCCAAACAGATATCCGCCATGTTGGAGTCAACAGAAGTCAGAAATAGCATTATAAATATTCACTTACCTTTGATCTTCATCAGAATGCATTCCCAGGAATCCCAGTTCCACAATAAATGTTTGATTTGTTCGCTGAAGTTCATCTTTATGTCCAAATACCTCCATTTTGTTAGCGAGTTTAGCCCAGTATCCCAAATTCATGACGCGCGATCACTAGGAGCAGACAAAGTCAAACAGTTCCGTTACAGTCCGTAGAAACATGTCAAACGATGTTTAGAATCAATCTTTAGGATGTTTTTAACATAGATCTTCTATAATGTTCCAACCGGAGAATTCCTTTGTCTTCAGAAATGCAATGGAACGCAAGCTAAATCTCTCACGTGAACGTGCATGGTCAGCTCATGGCACTCTGGGAGAGACCTTACTCAATCCCCTCTCATTCGCCCCCACTTCACAGTAGAAGCATCAAACAAGGTTCTAAAGACTATTGTCATCTAGTGGAAGCCTTAGGAAGTGCAATATGACCCCATAGACACTGTGTATTCGATAGGCCAAGAGTTGAAAAACTACAAACCTCAGATTTCTCACTTCCTGGTTGGATTTGTCTCAGGTTTTTGCCTGCCATGTGAGTTCTGTTATACTCACAGACATCATTCAAACATTTTCAGAAACTTCCGAGTGTTTTCTATCCAAATCTACTAATAATATGCATATATTAGCAACTGGGACTGAGTAGCAGGCAGTTTATTCTGGGCACGATTTTCAGAGTATTCATTTGTCCAACAATTTTTTTTACATTGAAGTTCCTTGAAAGTGACACTAGAGGGCACTCTCCATGAAGAGTTAGTACTTTTACAGCGATAGCATCTCTTTTACAATTTGTCAGTTGGAAATTATTGAACATGCATCAGTTCAGCTCCACCTCACCAATTTAATGTCTCACCCACAGTTATTGTCAGTGGAAAAACTTAGAGAGGGCCAGGTTACAGCAAACCCTAGAGCTCTGGAACAATGTGTTCACAATAAATACAGGAGTGGAAACCACATATTGTTATGTATTATTATCAGATGTGTGGTTGTTGCTTAGATGTCCAAAAGGTAGAGGAAGTCAATGAGACACACTGCTAGACCGATACTGAGCGATAGCACAAAGCATTACTAAAGGTAGAGAGAGGAGAGAAGTATTATGGTGATACATCACTGATACTTGTTTATGAGTTTCTATTACAGACTATAAATCACACAAGTAATAGTAGCATCATTGTACCGGTGGCAATTGGTCAGAAAGGATACTCTGTATGACTCCTAGTTGTATAAGTTGGACAGGGTTACATGGGGTCGCTGTTAGCCGGACCTGTGAGTTACAGGTGGCCATGAGATAAGACTTCAGGAGATAAGAGCTGCTGACGATGCCTGCGTCCCAAATGGCATGCTATTCTTGATATAGTGCACTACTTTTGACCAGGGCCCATAGGGCTTTGGGCAAAAGTAGTGCACTGCATAGGGAATAGGGTACCCACTAATCCAGCGCCACTGTTCAAGCCAAAGGCTGCTCTCTGTTCAAAACACTCCACATGAATATGAGTTAATGGATGACCTGGGCACCCTATTTCTTCACTGTAATGCTTCACTGTAAGTATATAGCCTACTATATGGGGACACACGTCACCCTATGGGGCCTGGTCAAAAGTAATGCACTACATCTAGGGAATAGGGTACCATTTTGGATACATCCCAGGAGTTTTTGTCGTATGAATATGTAACTGCCCATGATGGATTGAATAAGTGATGTGAATGTTGAGCACAAATCTACAATCCCTCAGGTCAGGACAAAGGATGTTGTTTCAGCAATAACCACTGGCTTATTGCCTGGAAGGAAGCAGAAACATCATTGTTTTAAAAGTGTCTGGAAATAGAGATTGTACAGTAGGACCACTACACCCTTGCTGAGCATTGATCATCACATTCCTGAAAGATACATGTCATTTATTTAGGGTCAACACCGATGCTTTTTTCACACGTCGTGCTAACCCTGTCAATACCGTGATTTTCACATGGTCCTTTATAGCACAGGTCCAGCCACTATGTTGGATGAATAACCAGGCCAGCTCAATAAAGCTCTGCTCGGTAGTGTGAAAAGAGTACGGCCCTCCCTCTTCAACCATAAGATATTCAGCAGCTCTAAGAGTACGACCCTCCCTCTTCAACCATAAGATATTCAGTAGCTCTAAGAGTACAACCCTCCCTCTTCAACCATAAGATATTCAGTAGCTCTAAGAGTACAATCCTCCCTCTTCAACCATAAGATATTCAGTAGCTCTAAGAGTACGGCCCTCCGTCTTCAACCATAAGATATTCAGCAGCTCTAAGAGTACAATCCTCCCTCTTCAACCATAAGATATTCAGTAGCTCTAAGAGTACAACCCTCCCTCTTCAACCATAAGACATTCAGCAGCTCTAAGAGTACAATCCTCCGTCTTCAACCATAAGATATTCAGCAGCTCTAAGAGTACGGCCCTCCGTCTTCAACCATAAGATATTCAGCAGCTCTAAGAGTACGGCCCTCCGTCTTCAACCATAAGATATTCAGTAGCTCTAAGAGTACGGCCCTCCGTCTTCAACCATAAGATATTCAGCAGCTCTAAGAGTACGGCCCTCCCTCTTCAACCATAAGATATTCAGTAGCTCTAAGAGTACAACCCTCCCTCTTCAACCATAAGATATTCATTAGCTCTAAGAGTACGGCCCTCCGTCTTCAACCATAAGATATTCAGCAGCTCTAAGAGTACGGCCCTCCCTCTTCAACCATAAGATATTCAATAGCTCTAAGAGTACGGCCCTCCGTCTTCAACCATAAGATATTCAGTAGCTCTAAGAGTACGGCCCTCCGTCTTCAACCATAATATATTCAGTAGCTCTAAGAGTACCACCCTCCCTCTTCAACCATAAGATATTCAGTAGCTCTGCGTGTTTTACTAACTGAAGTATTTCATTCATTTCGCTGTTCTGCCAGGTATCAAAAGAACAGAGCACACACCCACACAGGGCATGCAAAACTCCCATTAATCTAGAAGACACACACACACACACACACACACACAGACACACACACACACACGCACACGCACACACACCTGTGAGTAGGGACTATAAATGGTGTCGTACACCTGGTATCTGTATGGTGTTTGTCAGCATACCTGACTATTGTAGGCTACTGTATGATAACAATGCCCCACCCAGCCCTAGTAGGCCATGCATACAATAGGGAAATAAGGTTTTACATGATTCCTCGTAAATGAATGGGAGATGAAAACTGAACTTTCGCCCCACCTTTCCCATCTCAGTGAAGAAGGCACACTGTGTTTACTGGCATGTTGGGTGACACAACACACATATACAGTACACACACGCACATGCACACACACAACTCTCTGATTATTCTGTCCTTGCCACAAAGAGCCATCACAACAGGCCTACTAATCCACTCAACACCTTCACACCACAATGCTGCAGCCATGCATTCACGCTGTAGGATGCATGATTTGTCAAGGTAAAACTCAGGCTTGTATAAAGCTGCTTTGGTTGGAGATTTGCGGCTACAGAAATGATGATCAAAGGCATAGTTCAGATAGATCTTGTTGTGTTTTGTTCATCCGTCCATTCATCGGGCCCCAATAGTGTGCATTTCATTGTCAGCAGTCAAGTTCTTCAGATAGAGCACTTTTAGTACAGACTCATAGAAATGTTCAACTCTGTACTTTATCCCTTCATATGGTGGTATCCACACTTCATTGTCCAGGTGTCATCATTAAAGTATGTGGTGAGGTGTGTCTGATTTATTCTTGATATTGACGTTCTGTCAGGTGATATCATTTTGATGTTCTATATGAACAGTTGGGTTGATTTACCATGTGACTTGGCATCGTACAATATTACTCAGATAAAATGTGTGTATTATGAATGAGTTGTTATACAGATGATCTTGCTGGGTAATCGTGTGCGTGTCATATTATTAATTTTGCGCACCGCCAGCCAGCATTGCTATGGCAGCACCAATGACAGACACCCCATAATGTTTGCCAGCACCAATGGGCTGCGTCCAGTCAGACTGGAACTGTTGAATTATTAAAAGGAGAGATTGGGGAGGTCACTAAAAGCGTGATCTTCAGGTCTTATGATCTCACCTGTGTGGGTCAGTGGATGGTTCAGTGAGCGTGTGATTTTATTGATTTTATTTAACCTTCATTTCACCAGGCTAGTCAATTAAGAACCAGTTCTTCTTTATAATAATGGCCTGGGAAGAGGTAAAATGCCTCCTGTGGGGCCGGGGGAGAAAAAAAAGACCTGGAAGACAAAACAAACAGAAGACACTGGCAACAGCACAACTAAAACAGCAAATAAACAGTGGATGGGTGTGTGAAGTGAAACAACATTCTTCCTAACATAAGGAAACGCAAACCAGTGACAGCTAGAAACTGCTACATGTCTCAACAACCTGTTCATCTATTTGTCCTTTGAACTCCTCCAGACACCAGGTCCTGTAGTGTTAGGTTGGCATGGAGGGAATTCCAACACCAGGGGGCTGAAAAATCAAACAACCTTTTTCCATGCTTGGTTCTAATTTTCGGGACTCTTAGCATAAAGCAAGATAGAGATCTGAGCTTGTATGAGTTCTCATGTCGAGCTGGAAGAGAGGATAGATAAAATGGCAGTTTTCCTAAAATGGTATTCTGAATAAGAATCTACCAGTGTTTGTGTTGCCAATGATGTCCACCTGACAACACTAGAGATCACAATGGTGAGTTAGATGTCTCTGATTGGTGACAAAAACGAAGGGCTGCATGACACAGAGTCAAGAACCTTCAGTGTAGAGCGTGAAGCTTGCTCATAAACAGTATCACCATAGTCCAACACAGAGAGAAATGTACAACGAATCAACTCCTTTCTGGCAGCAAAGGAAAAACAAGCTT
The DNA here is from genome assembly GCF_029448725.1 of Salvelinus fontinalis. Taxonomy (NCBI): domain Eukaryota; kingdom Metazoa; phylum Chordata; class Actinopteri; order Salmoniformes; family Salmonidae; genus Salvelinus; species Salvelinus fontinalis. The sequence goes on along the minus strand of NC_074704.1, from coordinate 14,984,254 downwards.
TGTGTCGGTAGTAAAACCCAAAACGCAGCTTGAGTTTCCGGACAAGGTTCTCTACATGAGTGGTGAAGCTCAAATTCTCATCCACCCAAACTCCCAGATATTTGTATGTCTCCAAGGAATTAATTAGATGGTTTTCAGTGTTTATTATTGGAAAATACCATACACGTTTTAGAGGAATTCAGAACAAGCTCACAAATTAAACAGATTCTGTTGAATGATGTTAAAACAGGTTTGAGCTTTTTCAAAAGCCAAAGTCAAACTGCTGCTACTTGAATAAGGAACAGTGTCATCTGCATAAAAATGTACATCAGCTGTCTCAATATGTCTCCCAATTTAGTTGAATTTAGTTTACAGACAAACAACAGGGGACCTAAAACGCATCCTTGAGGCACAACTCTACGGCACAGAGCGCAGAAGATGTACAGTGCATTTGGGAAGTATTCAGACCCCTTCTCTGTTTCCACATTTTGTTACATTACAGCCTTATTCTAAAATTAATAAAATAAATAAAAAATCCTCATTAATCTACACACAATACCACATAATGAAAAAGTGAGAACAGGTTTCTAGAACTCAGGTGTATCCTGTTTCGATTGATCATCCTTGAGATGTTTCTACAACTTGATTGGAGTCCACCTGTGGTAAATTCAATTGATTGGACATGATTTGGAAAGACACACACTTGTCTATAAAAGGTCCCACAGTTGACATATCATGTCAGAACAAAAACCAAGCCATGAGGTCGAAGGAATTGTCCGCAGAGCTCCAAGACAGGATTGTGTCGAGGCACAGATCTGGGGAAGGGTACCAAAACATTTCTGCAGCATTGAAGATCCCCAAGAACACAATGGCCTCCATTATTCTTAAATGAAAGAAGTTTGGAACCACCAAGGCTCTTCCTAGAGCTGGCCGCCCGGCCAAACTGAGCAATCAGGGAGGTGACCAAGAACCCGATGGTCACTCTGACCGAGCTCCAAAGTTCCTCTGAGGTGATGGGAGAACCTTCCAGAAGCTCAACCATCTCTGCAGCACTCCACCAATCAGGCCTTTATGGTAGAGTGGCCAGCCAGAAGCCACTCCTCAGTGAAAGGTACATGACAGCCCACTTGGAGTTTGCCAAATGGCACCTAAAGGACTCTCAGGCCATGAGAAACAAGATTATCTGGTCTGATGAAACCAAGATTGAAATCTTTGGCCTGAATGCCAAGCGTCATGTCTGGAGGAAACCTGGCACCATCCCTACAGTGAAGCATGGTGGTGGCAGCATCATGCTGTGGGGATGTGTTTGAAGGAGGTGACTGACAAGCCCTTAATGTCAAGCCCTGCATGTTTTTTTCTCATGGATTGTAGGCCTACATTGAACACCACACATTGGCTGCTACTGTAGGCTGAATGATAGAACGACTATTTTCATGTTAAAATGTTATGGGATGCACGACTCCAACACCATCATTAAGTTTGCCGGTGACACAACAGTGGTAGGCCTGATCATCGACAACGATGAGACAGCCTATAGGGAGGAGGTTAGAGACCTGGCTGGGTGGTGCCAGGACAAGAACCTCTCCCTCAACGTGATCAAGACAAAGGAGATGATTGTGGACTACAGGAAAAGGAGGACCGAGCATGCCCCCATTCTCATCGACGGGGCTGTAGTGGAGCAGGTTGAGAGCTTCAAGTTCCTTGGGATCCACATCACCAACAAACTAACATGGTCCAAACACGTAAAGAGGTCACGCCAATCCTATTCCCCCTCAGGAGACTGAAAAGATTTGGTATGGGTCCTCAGATCTTCAAAAGGTTCTACAGCTGCACCATCAAGAGCATCCTGACAGGTTGCATCATTGCCTGGTATGGCAACCACTTGGCCTCCGACCATAAGGCACTACAGAGGGTAGTGCGTACGGCCCAGTACATTACTGGGGCCAAGCTTCCTGCCATCCAGGACCTCTATACCAGGCGGTCTCAGAGGAAGGCCCTAAAAATGGTCAAGGCCCCAGCCACCCTAGTCATAGACTGTTCTCTCTACTACTGCACAGCAAGCGGTACCAGAGTGCCAAGTCTAGGTCCAAAAGGCTTCTTAACAGCTTCTACCCCAAAGCCATAAGACTCCTGAACAGCTAATCAAAGGGCTACCCAGACCCCTCTTTTACGCTGCTGCTACTCTCTGTTTATTATCTATGCATAGTCACTTTAACTCTACCTACATGTACATATTACCTCGACTAACCGGTGCCCCCGCACATTGACTCTGTACTGGTAACCCCTGTATATAGCCTCGCTATTGTTATTTTACTGCTGCTGTTAAATTATTTGTTTGTTTTATTTACTATTTTGTACTTATCTATTTTTTACTTAACACTTATTTTTCTTAAAACTTCTTAAAGCATTGTTGGTTAAGGGCTTGTAAGTAAGCATTTCACTGTACGGTGCATTTCACTGTACCTGTTGTACTCAGCGCATATGACAAATAACATTTGATTTTCTCCATTGTTTTTGATGGTAGGCCACTCTGGCAGGCCTACATTACGATCAAATAGCCACATTAGCCTACTTGGCCACTGTTAAAACTGTAACTTAAAGCAGGTACAGCCTCAGTGTTCCCACTAAACCCACGCTGGACCTTCAAGTTTGCCAGTCGCAACTTCCAGCGCGCGTTTAGCTCAATCATTGTTGGACACAACCACCCAAAAAGGGCAAGGTACATGTTAGGCGTTTTAACTTGAAACAAAACTCTACTAAGTCACGCCATTGATGTCATTGCCACTACGCTGTCATTCATTGATTGAGTGTATGACATTTGGACTCCCTATGCCTGTGTCAGCCCAGCCCAAAGGCAGTAAAAACTGGGCAAGTCTCACGAGTTACACTGTGACAATGGGTGATCCACCCTGCTGATACAACAGCTCCTCACATCACCACTACTGTGTGTGCACCTAATCATTCTTCCTGTGTGTTTTAGTAGCAATCAGACACAAACATGAAAGCAGAAAGACATTGGGTTTACATGTATGTAATTGTTCCTCTTGACTACTTTATGGACATCATCTTGCATAAAAACACCATCTCTGATGAATGATTATGTTAGATCGGTATCATACATTAGATTTAGCAGTATTTACTATGTGGACTCACTTGATTTGTAGTAGCTGACTGAATGTAGATTGCATTTGTTAATCACTTAATTAATTACACATAATTATATCATAATGTCAACTTACATACTGTAGAAACGGCTTATCTATAGTAAATAGAAACTACGGGGAAGGAAATATTCTCCCAAAATAGATTCATCACAAAATGTGCATTTTATACATATCCATATACATCCATGCTGAGTCATGTGCTTCAGAAGCAATACAACGTAACCCATTTCGACTTCCTTCAACCCTCACAAAAACCGTACTGTAGAGATTCGGCCAGTCTCTTCTGGTAAAAACATCTTCCAATGACCATCCATTGGTTCCAATCTCTCCCACTGCATTCCAAAGCTCCAATTTACAGTTCAGTTCCAAAGTTCTGATATGACATTCAAATGGTTCCAAAAGTCCAGAGTTCCAACTCCCAAAACCTCTGTTTCTCCAGTGCATTTTCACATATTCTACTTCCATGGTTGTCTGTTTCTAATTCTTCATTCCAATGATCTGGTTTCTTCCCGTCCTTCCGCTGAGCTTTCAGCAGTAGATCAGGGCCTGTATTCATAAACCGTCTCATAATAGGAGTACTGATCTAGGGTCAAGTCCCCCATTGTCATTGTAATCTTGTTCATTATGCTCAAAAAGGACAAACTGACACAAGGCCTGTCTTAGTCCTCCTCCTCCCCTCCATGGCCGTTCATGACCTGGCCGGACTCCCAGCGCTGCAGGAGAGGAGTCTTCTGTCTGGGGGTCCGCGGGCTCTGGAGGCCCTGGAAAGAAGAGAAGGTGAAAAAGTGAGTGAGTAGAAAGAGAGAGAGGGAGACAAATGTGTGTGTGAGAAAGAGATTAGAGAGAAATATGAGAGAGGCAGACAACGCGAAAGAGAGTAGAAAGTGAAAAGAGAAAAAAAGAGAAGGGGACATCGAGAAAGAGTATAGGAGTTTATAATGACGGGGAATAGAGAGTAGAGGGAGTTATAATAGAGAGTAGAGGGAGTTATGATAGAGAGTAGAGGGAGTTATAATAGAGAGTAGAGGGAGTTATAATAGAGAGTAGAGGGAGTTATAATAGAGAGTAGAGGGAGTTATAATAGAGAGAGTTATAATAGAGAGTAGAGAGAGTTATAATAGAGAGTAGAGGGAGTTATAATAGAGAGTAGAGGGAGTTATAATAGAGAGTAGAGGGAGTTATAATAGAGAGTAGAGAGAGTTATAATAGAGAGTAGAGGGAGTTATAATAGAGAGTAGAGAGAGTTATAATAGAGAGTAGAGAGAGTTATAATAGAGTAGAGAGAGTTATAATAGAGAGTAGAGGGAGTTATAATAGAGAGTAGAGGGAGTTATAATAGAGAGTAGAGGGAGTTATAATAGAGAGTAGAGGGAGTTATGATAGAGAGTAGAGGGAGTTATAATAGAGAGTAGAGTGAGTTATAATAGAGAGTAGAGGGAGTTATAATTGAGAGTAGAGGGAGTTATAATAGAGAGTAGAGGGAGTTATAATAGAGAGTAGAGGGAGTTATAATAGAGAGTAGAGGGAGTTATAATAGAGAGTAGAGGGAGTTATAATAGAGAGTAGAGGGAGTTATAATAGAGAGTAGAGGGAGTTATAATAGAGAGTAGAGAGAGTTATAATAGAGAGTAGAGGGAGTTATGATAGAGAGTAGAGGGAGTTATAATAGAGAGTAGAGTGAGTTATAATAGAGAGTAGAGGGAGTTATAATTGAGAGTAGAGGGAGTTATAATAGAGAGTAGAGGGAGTTATAATAGAGAGTAGAGGGAGTTATAATAGAGAGTAGAGGGAGTTATAATAGAGAGTAGAGGGAGTTATAATAGAGAGTAGAGGGAGTTATAATAGAGAGTAGAGGGAGTTATAATAGAGAGTAGAGAGAGTTATAATAGAGAGTAGAGGGAGTTATAATAGAGAGTAGAGAGAGTTATAATAGAGAGTAGAGAGAGTTATAATAGAGTAGAGAGAGTTATAATAGAGAGTAGAGGGAGTTATAATAGAGAGTAGAGGGAGTTATAATAGAGAGTAGAGAGAGTTATAATAGAGAGTAGAGGGAGTTATAATAGAGAGCAGAGGGAGTTATAATAGAGAGTAGAGGGAGTTATAATAGAGAGTAGAGAGAGTTATAATAGAGAGTAGAGGGAGTTATAATAGAGAGTAGAGGGAGTTATAATAGAGAGTAGAGAGAGTTATAATAGAGAGTAGAGAGAGTTATAATAGAGAGTAGAGGGAGTTATAATAGAGAGTAGAGGGAGTTATAATAGAGAGTAGAGAGAGTTATAATAGAGAGTAGGGGGAGTTATAATAGAGAGTAGAGGGAGTTATAATAGAGAGTAGAGGGAGTTATAATTGAGAGTAGAGGGAGTTATAATAGAGAGTAGAGAGAGTTATAATAGAGAGTAGAGAGAGTTATAATATAGAGTAGAGAGAGTTATAATAGAGAGTAGAGGGAGTTATAATAGAGAGTAGAGGGAGTTATAATAGAGAGTAGAGAGAGTTATAATAGAGAGTAGAGGGAGTTATAATAGAGAGCAGAGGGAGTTATAATAGAGAGTAGAGGGAGTTATAATAGAGAGTAGAGAGAGTTATAATAGAGAGTAGAGGGAGTTATAATAGAGAGTAGAGGGAGTTATAATAGAGAGTAGAGAGAGTTATAATAGAGAGTAGAGAGAGTTATAATAGAGAGTAGAGGGAGTTATAATAGAGAGTAGAGGGAGTTATAATAGAGAGTAGAGAGAGTTATAATAGAGAGTAGGGGGAGTTATAATAGAGAGTAGAGGGAGTTATAATAGAGAGTAGAGGGAGTTATAATTGAGAGTAGAGGGAGTTATAATAGAGAGTAGATGGAGTTATAATAGAGAGTAGAGGGAGTTATAATAGAGAGTAGAGAGAGTTATAATAGAGAGTAGAGGGAGGTATAATAGAGAGTAGAGGGAGTTATAATAGAGAGTAGAGAGAGTTATAAAAGAGAGTAGAGGGAGTTATAATAGAGAGTAGAGGGAGTTATAATAGAGAGTAGAGGGAGGTATAATAGAGAGTAGAGGAAGTTATAATAGAGAGTAGAGGGAGTTATAATAGAGAGTAGAGGGAGGTATAATAGAGAGTAGAGGGAGTTATAATAGAGAGTAGAGAGAGTTATAAAAGAGAGTAGAGAGAGCTAATATAGAGAGTAGAGGGAGTTATAATAGAGAGTAGAGGGAGTTATAATAGAGAGTAGAGGGAGGTATAATAGAGAGTAGAGGGAGTTAGAAAAGAGGGGATGATGAAAAAGGATGATTTGAGATCACATCTCATGGATCAACATCGTTAGCACCGAGGTCATGTCAAATCAAATTTGTCACGTTGTTTGTAAACAACAGGTGTTGACTAACAGTGAAATTCTTACATATGTGTCCTTTTCCAACAATGCAGATAAAGATCAAGTACATTTTTTTTTAAATCAAATTAAAATGTGAATTTATTAGACCGTAATCCTTAAACCAAGTTATGCTGTTTTCAGGCCTCTGCTCTAAGTTGACAAGCATCGCTATCTTTCTCCCTCCATCCGTTATTATTGAATCTTTCTTATCTGTAGTCTGTGTAGATATACACTGTAGATAATGTAGCAGGCAGAATGACTGTAGCCTGGTCCCAGATCCCTTTGTGCTTTCTTGCCAATTGAACCCCTTTGATCAGTCAGCACAAACTGATCTGGGACCAGGCTAAAGGGACTGCATGGGGCTCAGGCTAGGGAACAGTGCTTCTAGCTGTCAGACTGATTTACAATTATGTCAGATTTATAAAGTTGCAGTCAGCCGATGCTAATCTTGTAGTCACTTCAACTTCAGAGAGATGTGTAACCCAAGAGAGCAACCGTGGAGGAACTCAGGAGGGACTCTCTCTTTCTCTCCACTTTCGTTCTGTCTCTCTTTTGCTCTTTCTCTCTCTCTCTCGCTCTTTCCATACCCAAACTCTATTCATATTTCGAATCCACTGCTCTCTCTCTCTCCCTCTCCTTCCCTCTCTCCCCCTTCTCTCTCTTATCTCAATTGATTAAGGAAGCTCCTTATTATCAGATGTGGTGTTATTTGCTCTGAGGGCTGAATTCACTGAGAAAATGCCACCAATGGAAAATCTACACGTGCTCTGGTGCTACGGTATATATGGCTAAATGGCTAAATATGGTTAAATGTTGAGTCTAATGCAGTGATAGTGTCCTGGTGTTTATGTATGAAGTATGGAGAGGACATGTTTGTTTGGGTATGTTATGGTTTCCACTACACTCTTAAAAATAAGGTGATATCTAGAACCTAAAAGGGTTCTTCAGCTGTCCCCATAGGAGAACCCTTTGAAGAACCCTTTTTATTTTCAGGTAGAATGCTTTTTGGTTTCACAGAGGGTTATACATGGAACCCAAAAGGGTTCTCTCCTCTCCCTTTTTTCTAAGAATGTAGATAGCACAGCCACAGAGTCAAAATTGGGTAATATCGTAAAAAATCATGAAAAAAAATGTTTATTTTTTCTTAATTTAAAGTTCGGGATAAGGTTAGCAGTGTGGTTAACATTAGGGATAAGGTTAGCAGTGTGGTTAACATTAGGGATAAGGTTAGCAGTGTGGTTAACATTAGGGATAAGGTTAGCAGTGTGGTTAAAGTTAGGGGTAAGATTAGCAGTGTGGTTAAAGTTAGGGATAAGGTTAGCAGTGTGGTTAAAGTTCGGGATAAGGTTAGCAGTGTGGTTAAAGTTCGGGATAAGGTTAGCAGTGTGGTTAACATTAGGGATAAGGTTAGCAGTGTGGTTAACATTAGGGATAAGGTTAGCAGTGTGGTAACATTAGGGATAAGGTTAGCAGTGTGGTTAACATTAGGGATAAGGTTAGCAGTGTGGTTAAAGTTAGGGATAAGGTTAGCAGTGTGGTTAAAGTTAGGGATAAGGTTAGCAGTGTGGTTAACATTAGGGATAAGGTTAGCAGTGTGGTTAAAGTTCAGGATAAGGTTAGCAGTGTGGTTAAAGTTAGGGATAAGATTAGCAGTGTGGTTAAAGTTTAAGATAAGGTTAGCAGTGTGGTTAACATTAGGGATAAGGTTAGCAGTGTGGTTAAAGATCGGGATAAGGTTAGCAGTGTGGTTAGGTGTTAGGGATAAGGTTAGCAGTGTGGTTAAAGTTCGGGATAAGGTTAGCAGTGTGGTTAAAGTTCAGGATAGGGTTAGCAGTGTGGTTAAAGTTCGGGATAAGAATAGCAGTGTGGTTAACATTAGGGATAAGGTTAGCAGTGTGGTTAAAGTTAGGGATAAGGTTAGCAGTGTGGTTAACATTAGGGATAAGGTTAGCAGTGTGGTTAAAGTTAGGGATAAGGTTAGCAGTGTGGTTAAAGTTCGGGATAAGGTTAGCAGTGTGGTTAAAGTTCGGGATAAGGTTAGCAGTGTGGTTAACATTAGGGATAAGATTAGCAGTGTGGTTAAAGTTAGGGATAAGGTTAGCAGTGTGGTTAACATTAGGGATAAGGTTAGCAGTGTGGTTAAAGTTAGGGATAAGGTTAGCAGTGTGGTTAACATTAGGGATAAGGTTAGCAGTGTGGTTAAAGTTCGGGATAAGGTTAGCAGTGTGGTTAAAGTTAGGGATAAGATTAGCAGTGTGGTTAAAGTTTAGGATAAGGTTAGCAGTGTGGTTAACATTAGGGATAAGGTTAGCAGTGTGGTTAAAGATCGGGATAAGGTTAGCAGTGTGGTTAGGTGTTAGGGATAAGGTTAGCAGTGTGGTTAAAGTTCGGGATAAGGTTAGCAGTGTGGTTAAAGTTCAGGATAGGGTTAGCAGTGTGGTTAAAGTTCGGGATAAGATTAGCAGTGTGGTTAACATTAGGGATAAGGTTAGCAGTGTGGTTAAAGTTAGGGATAAGGTTAGCAGTGTGGTTAACATTAGGGATAAGGTTAGTAGTGTGGTTAACATTATGGATAAGGTTAGTAGTGTGGTTAAAGTTAGGGATAATGTTAACAGTGTGGTTAAAGTTAGGGATAAGGTTAGCAGTGTGGTTAAAGTTCAGGATAGGGTTAGCAGTGTGGTTAAAGTTCAGGATAGGGTTAGCAGTGTGGTTAAAGTTCGGGATAAGATTAGCAGTGTGGTTAAAGTTTGGGATAATGTTAGCAGTGTGGTTAACATTAGGGATAAGGTTAGCAGTGTGGTTAACATTAGGGATAAGGTTAGCAGTGTGGTTAACATTAGGGATAAGATTAGCAGTGTGGTTAAAGTTAGGGATAAGGTTAGCAGTGTGGTTAACATTAGGGAGAAGGTTAGTAGTGTGGTTAACATTAGGGATAAGGTTAGTAGTGTGGTTAAAGTTAGGGATAAGGTTAGCAGTGTGGTTAAAGTTAGGGATAAGGTTAGCAGTGTGGTTAAAGTTAGGGATAAGGTTAGCAGTTTGGTTAACGTTCGGATAGGGTTAGCAGTGTGGTTAAAGTTAGGGATAAGGTTAGCAGTGTGGTTAAAGTTAGGGATAGGGTTAGCAGTGTGGTTAACATTAGGGATAAGGTTAGCAGTGTGGTTAAAGTTCGGGATAGGGTTAGCAGTGTGGTTAAAGTTAGGGATAATGTTAGCAGTGTGGTTAAAGTTAGGGATAAGGTTAGCAGTGTGGTTAAAGATCGGGATAAGGTTAGCAGTGTGGTTAAAGTTAGGGATAAGGTTAGCAGTGTGGTTAACATTAGGGATAAGATTAGCAGTGTGGTTAAAGTTAGGGATAGGGTTAGCAGTGTGGTTAACATTAGGGATAAGGTTAGCAGTGTGGTTAAAGTTGGGGATAAGGTTAGCAGTGTAGTTAAAGTTAGGGATAAGGTTAGCAGTGTGGTTAAAGTTTGGGATAAGGTTAGCAGTGTGGTTAAAGTTCGGGATAACATTAGCAGTGTGGTTAAAGTTAGGGATAAGGTTAGCAGTGTGGTTAACATTAGGGATAAGGTTAGCAATGTGGTTAAAGTTAGGGATAAGGTTAGCAGTGTGGTTAAAGTTAGGGATAAGATTAGCAGTGTGGTTAAAGTTAGGGATAAGGTTAGCAGTGTGGTTAAAGTTAGGGATAAGATTAGCAGTGTGGTTAACATTAGGGATAGGGTTAGCAGTGTGGTTAACATTAGGGATAAGGTTAGCAGTGTGGTTAAAGTTCGGGATAGGGTTAGCAGTGTGGTTAAAGTTAGGGATAAGGTTAGCAGTGTGGTTAAAGTTAGGGATAAGGTTAGCAGTGTGGTTAAAGTTAGGGATAAGGTTAGCAGTGTGGTTAAAGTTAGGGATAAGGTTAGCAGTGTGGTTAAAGTTAGGGATAAGGTTAGCAGTGTGGTTAAAGTTAGGGTTAAGGTTAGCAGTGTGGTTAAAGTTAGGGATAAGGTTAGCAGTGTGGTTAAAGTTAGGGATAAGGTTAGCAGTGTGGTTAAAGTTAGGGATAAGGTTAGCAGTGTGGTTAAAGTTAGGAATAAGGTTAGCAGTGTGGTTAAAGTTAGGGATAAGGTTAGCAGTGTGGTTAAAGTTGGGAATAAGGTTAGCAGTATGGTTAAAGTTAGGGATAAGGTTAGCAGTATGGTTAAAGTTAGGGATAAGGTTAGCAGTGTGGTTAAAGTTAGGGTTAAGTTTAAAATATAATTTTAAGAAGAAATAGGCAGTGTTTATGACTTTGTGGCTGTGATAACTAGTGACGACCGTATGTTAGGGCCAGGTGGTTTTACTGACCTTGTGACTTAACCAGGAAATCAACTTTGAGCCACCAGTGTTTCTTCCGGTGCAACATGATATAAACTAAGAGCGCTCGTCATGATATAAACTAAGAGCGCTCGTCATGATATAAACTAAGAGCGCTCGTCATGATATAAACTAAGAGCGCTCGTCATGATATAAACTAAGAACGCTCGTCATGATATAAACTAAGAGCGCTCGTCATGATATAAACTAAGAGCGCTCGTCATGATATAAACTAAGAGCGCTCGTCATGATATAAACTAAGAGGGCTCGTCATGATATAAACTAAGAGCGCTCGTCATGATATAAACTAAGAGGGCTCGTCATGATATAAACTAAGAGCGCTCATCAAAGCGTATGATTAAGCCCCGACGTTTTACCTACTCAGGAAAACTCCTGGGCCTATATAGATTATGTTTGGTGAGGGAAGGAATTAACATACCTCTGATTGGCTATCCGGATACCCATCTGTCTGTGGTGGAGGCCACATGCCCAGCTTCCCAAGAGACTGTCGCGCTGGAGAGAGTGGGAGGCGAGAGGAAATTATAGTTACATAATGATCTATAATTTATAATAAAACTATAATTTCTCAGACACGGAGTCACAGAGGACTCTTGTGGTATTAGCACACCCTAACCCTGGCGTCCCTCTATTCAGTACTGTACCCAGATGAGCCAGGCCTGTCCCTGTCTGTCTGGCAGCTACTGTGGGCCTACCACTGACAACATACACAATACACCCAGCTTGCCTTGGCACAGCACATCGTAATAACACTGGTACTAATTATTACTGTGATAACAGCTTTATTTGAAAAGCGTTTTTCATACTGGTCACATCACTAAGCACTTTGAATGATTTCCAAGGGTGATTTACGCTCTGAAATGTATAACCATTAGATTGTATTAGTTTGTTACATATTCATTCATGTTAAACATCCCTTAGTGTCTACCAACTCCCAGAATCCAAAGTTGCCTCACAAGCATGTATTCTAGGCTGGGTTCTACAATTCATCTTGGAAAAGATTTTCTAAAGAGCTTTGTGTTTTGCTGACACAATGAAGGGTCAAGACATGAGTCAGTGATTTTCACTTTCATATATTTTCACTCACTTTTGATCCGGCAGTTAATTGTACAGAAGATCCCAACTTTAGTTTAGTTAGTTACCCAGTAGTGTATCATTCAGCCTGTTGGCAAGGGTTGCTTACCAAACGGCACCCACCCTATTCCGTGCACTACTTTGGCACCCTATTCCCTATTTAGTGCACTATTTTTGACCAGAGCCCTGGTCAACAGTAGTGCACTGTTTAGGGAATAGGGTACAATTTGCGATGCACACAAAGACTGTGATCTCTGGAGCAGAACTCCTGATGACAGTGATAATGTTGTGTTAGATGTTTGATGATGTAACACTACCTGACCCAATGGGAGATGAAATGATATCCTCACTGAACTATTACATTGTCTTTTCATCATCTCTCCTGACACACACACAAACACACACACACACACACACACACAAACACACACACGGAAAAAAATTGAACACACACACTATACACTGACCTGTTGGTGTTGCAGAGGCTGTACGCGATGAGGGGGTGACAGATAGTTCAGAGGTCGCCAGTCCGTTCTGTAGAAGTAGAGGTGGAGGAGGAGGAGAAGTGGGACTCTGTACCTCCCTACTGGCTGGCCTCCCCCCTCCTCCTCCTCCTCCTCCTCCTCCTCCCCCGTACAGACTGCTCCTCTGCCTCCGCAGCTCCTTCTCTCTCTCCCTGGCTTCCCGGATATCCTGCTCCACCTTGTCCTGAGACACCGATGAGGAGCGCAGCTTGAAGAAGGGGTTCTCCTTTGGAACCTCCTCCTCCTCCTCCTCCTCCTGATCCATCCTCCCTCCATCCTCATCCCTCCAAAAACCCCTTCTCTCTTCTCCGCTGAGTGCACTGGTTGAGGAGTATATGGAAGCGGAGTCGACCACGGTGAGGCCCTGTGTCTCGGTGAGCGTGCCCATACTGTGGGAGTGCCTGAGGGGCTTGGAGACGTGGTGGACGTGGGCCGGAGCGGGAAGAACCAGGTGGTGGTGGTTATCCAGGATGATGATCTGGCCCCCGGTGCTCTCGGAGAGAATGGGTCCCCGGGGGACAGGGGCCCCATGAGGGGTGTAGGTGATGCCTTTAGGTGTTCCAGAGGGGCTCTGGTTCTGGGACATCAGCTCCAGGCTACTACGTCTTCTCTCCCCAAACGAGCCTCCGACAAAGGACACAGATGAAGCGTCGTTCCCCTGGATCTCCAGGGTGGAGAGGTCACTCGCCGAAGCCCAGGAGGGTGCCTTGCTCTGGGACAATATCATCAAGGATGTCTCCTTGGGCTCCTGGAAAGCTTCAAATAACTTCTTCCTTTCCTTGAGCTGGCGTACTGTCCCCTTGTCATAGGAACCTCTAACTTTCCCTAGTTGAACCAGGACCTGTTCCCTCTGGGTCTCTACACTGATCTCCTTCTGCATCTTCTTCCCCGCAAACTGACGGTCCTTCCCCTCCTGGCTCTTGTCCAGTTTGGAAGGCAGGGTCTCAGTCAAGACTGACTTCCTTAGGGGGATGTCCACATATTCCTGGGTGGGCGGCTTGTTGTGGAGGCCCCTGGATCTCCTGAGGGACTGCTCACGCTGCACTGCCCGACGGATCTCCCTCTCGATGGGGGTCTCGTCGGCAGGAGGAGAGGTGAGGGTGGGGGTGGAGGTGGTGGTTTGGAGCTCCACGGTACTACCAGGGGAGAAGTCGGCAGATACGCCGCTGTCACTCTGGCTGTCATCGAACAAGTCCCCTCCCAACTTCATCTTGGAAGCTTTGCTGTGACTGTCTCTCGGCATCAACAACCCAGGGTTTGTCCACTTTTCTTCGCTCCGTTTCACTCTTTTCTTCCTGTCTGCCTCGCCCGCTGCGCCAAGTCCACTCGCTCTATGCCCTCTCTCTCCACCTGTTTGCCTGTTGTCTCCCTCCCTCTTTCCCTCCTCTCTCTCTCCACCCGCCTGCTCTTTCACTACAACACAGCCAGAGCCAAGGAGATCTGCCTTGACCTGATTAGCTGGCTCCTTGGCGACCGTCGCCAGGGGCGGAGCCGGAGTTGCTCCCTTGAACACCTGTTGTGCTGCCACTTCCTGGTTACTATGATGCGTCAGGGCAGCAGTGACATTTCGTAACAACTGCTCCCCCTGCTGTTTATCTGGTGTAACTACACCCAGGGGCTGAGCCAGGTCTACTAGGTGGCTACAAGAGGAGGATCTAGAGGAGTTGGATTGCTCAGGCTGAGGGGCTTTGCTTCTGGTACTGTCCAGCCTAACCCACTGCCTCCGGGCTGAGCTGATGTCTAAAGGCTTGGAGTCAACACTCAGGTTCTCCTCTCCATCACCGGCAAAAGCTGATTCAGGGTTTTCTGGGGACTCAGAGAATATGTCATCGGAACTCTCTCTTTTTAGTGGAGAGTGGGTGGTAGTGCTAGTTTCAGCAGCCTTCATAGTATCATGGTTGTTATTGTCTGACATTGTCTTCTCTCTGTCACTACTGATTGGGCATTCACTAGCCTCTTGCTTGTCAGCTACCTGCTCTGTAGCACACACCGTCTCTGACAGCCCCTGCTCAAGTTCACTACTAGCTGAACATTCTGTATTCAACTCCAACCGCACAGCGCCATTTTCCATCATCTCAACAGACTGAAACTCCTCTACTTTGTCTTTCTTGGCACCATCTTCTTCTTCTTTGTCTTCCTCCACAACGTCATCAAGGTGAGATCTCAAGGGCCACTCCTGGCTACCCTGGCTGTCAGATGACGACATTTCCTCCTCTACAGGGTTTGAGATCACCTCCGCCTTACCATCACTGATACAGTCAATGGTCTCCTCTTCTTCTTCTTCCTCCTCCAATGGATATGGCTGGGTCTCTGGAGCGCCCTCTGCAGGTGAGGCTTGGTCAGTGCAGGCAAGAGGCGACCGAAAAGCAATGGCATCTTCCATCTCACAGTGATTGTCATCTATCATTTTAAGGTCTTGTTCCAATTCACTATCACCCACCTGGATTCTACTGCTAGGCACCTGATTTACCCCAGAAAGTGCCTCCTGCTCCATTTTAGGAACCACTCCTGCCATTTTGTTTGTTGAGTCTCTAAGGTTCTCACTTGAGGGAGACACTTGAGGTCTAGGCTCTGGAGCATCTGGAGATTCCGACCCCAGGTCTTCTGACTTTGCCCTGGGTGCCTGTTTGACCAACGGGTGAGGAGGAGGGGTAGTGTCCTGGGCCAGAGTGGGGTCCATTTCGCCCTCCTCCGTCCACCAAACCTCGCTGGCCCACTTGTCCAATGATTCGGCTGAGCTCTGTCGGTTGGCCACCGGCTCCATTGTTGACATGATGAGACGGGTAGACTGCCAATTGGCTGTCTCTGTTGACTTGAAATAACAGTCTGGACTAGAACAGTTTGTAACAGTCAGTCTTCAGCGGGTCGGTCTGGGAGAAAGAGGACAGAGAGGAAATGGAACGATTAGCGGTGCTGAACAAAACAAACATTGTGTGGAAACCCATTTTCAGACCAATTTTCAGATCCATTTTCTATCCTCTAGGCTACAAACGCATAAAGTAAAATATTGTTGTATTATGTCATTCATACTGTATTCCCATACTCCTTACTGTTTGACACACCATTCACTCTGTGTTGTAAAGCTAAATGGTTCATACACCTGTTATAATGCTAACCAATTGTTGTTGTTAATGCATTGCAGAATGGTTATGGTATTGTATTGTATTGCATTGTGTTAGTCTTTGGCAATAAGGTAAAAATTACTACTACACACACGATTCTCCTCCTCTGCAGTAGGCTGACGACTCAAACTGAATTCTTCCGCTGTTTTATAGTTCGCTGCATACTTCAGTGAGGAGAAGAAACGTTCATGGGCGTGGCGTTTGTTTGGAGCAATATGGTTGGCTAGCCAGGCAACCTCTGCAGTGCAACTTGGAAAGTTTTCTGCTGAGTGGGTCAATCTTTAATGTGCTTAACCACCTCAGAGCAAGAGGCTCAGCAATGCTCTCTCTCACACACATGCATGCGAGTGTTGTACACCAGCTGAGTGAGCAGAACAATGGGTCTGTACTTTGTCCTCATTATTGCCATGGCACCCATGGCACCTCTCTCTCTCCCTTTCAAATACCTTTAATAGGTTCATTTACACTCCAAAACAGTCTCACTTTCCAATTTATCACTTAAGCCCCAAAACCACTATTGAATATTTTACTCCCTATCCTTACTTTCATCAACACTTTCTCTCTAGCCATCTCATTTATCCCCTTTCTCTCTAGCCATCTCATTTATTCCCCTTCTCTCACAGTCACACTTTCTCTCTAGCCATCTCATTTATCCCCCTTCTCTTTCAGTCACACTTTCTCTCTAGCCATCTCATTTATTCCCCTTCTCTCACAGTCACACTTTCTCTCTAGCCATCTCATTTATTCCCCTTCTCTCTCACAGTCACACTTTCTCTCTAGCTATCTCATTTATCTCCCTGCTCTCCCACAGTCACACTTTCTCTCTAGCTATCTCATTTATCTCCCTGCTCTCCCACATTCACACTTTCTCTCTAGCTATCTCATTTATCTCCCTGCTCTCCCACATTCACACTTTCTCTCTAGCTATCTCATTTATCTCCCTGCTCTCCCACATTCACACTTTCTCTCTAGCTATCTCATTTATCTCCCTGCTCTCCCACATTCATACTTTCTCTCTAGCTATCTCATTTATCTCCCTGCTCTCCCACATTCACACTTTCTCTCTAGCTATCTCATTTATCTCCCTTCTCTCCCACATTCACACTTTCTCTCTAGCTATCTCATTTATCTCCCTGCTCTCCCACATTCACACTTTCTCTCTAGCCATCTCATGTATCCCCCTTCTCTCTCACAGTCACACTTTCTCTCTAGCCATCTAATTTATCTCCCTTCTCTCCCACAGTCACACTTTCTCTCTAGCCATCTAATTTATCTCCCTTCTCTCCCACAGTCACACTTTCTCTCTAGCCATCTCATTTATCCCCCTTCTCTCTCACAGTCACACTTTCTCTCTAGCCATCTAATTTATCCCCCTGCTCTCCCACATTCACACTTTCTCTCTAGCCATCTAATTTATCTCCCTTCTCTCCCACATTCACACTTTCTCTCTTGCTATCTCATGTATCTCCCTTCTCTCCCACATTCACACTTTCTCTCTAGCTATCTCATTTATCCCCCTGCTCTCCCACATTCACACTTTCTCTCTAGCCATCTCATTTATCCCCCTTCTCTCCCAGTCACACCTTCTCTCTAGCTATCTCATGTATCCCCCTTCTCTCTCACAGTCACACCTTCTCTCTAGCTATCTCATGTATCCCCCTTCTCTCTCACAGTCACACTTTCTCTCTAGCTATCTAATTTATCCCCCTTCTCTCTCACAGTCACACTTTCTCTCTAGCTATCTCATTTATTCCCCTTCTCTCTCAGTCACACTTTCTCTCTAGCTATCTCTAGCCTCCCCCCTTCTCTCTCTGCCTGGTTACTCAGGTCCTCAGTTTCTAGCACCAGACAGAAAAAAAAGATTACACATCCATCCCCCCTGCTTCCCCTCCCTGCTAAACCATTCACAGTGTGATTCACAGTACTGTGGGTTTTAACACACACACACAGACACACACAAACAGTGCCCTGGGTTTTGGCACGCGCTGTAAGGAATCATTAGCAGAGGCATGTGGAACAGAACAGAGAGGACTGGGGGTGAACCAATGGGATGAACAGTAGATCTGGGACAGTACGACAGTGTGCAGCGGTCCTGGCCTGGCATACTGCACATTACAATCAGAAAACAATGCTATGTCCTGACCTGGACATGATTACATTCACATAATAATGCCCTGTTAGAGCGGACAAGCCTGGACACCTTCACTATGAATGGAAGAACATGGGATAGGACATGGGATGATTGGTTTATAACTGGCCATAGGGGCCTGCCCATTGGTGGGAAAATGTTGTGGATAGAGCTAGAATTTCAAGATTGAACATGCACCTTTTTACAGATAAATTATATTGTGACAGACAAGGCTGTCCCCTCTAACCATTACATTTCTATCTTCAAAGTAGATCACACATTTTACAACATATATGAATATTGGAAACGTGCAAGTCAACCACAAAGGTAGTGTACATTGGGACGCAGCCTGACTTCGATTCCAACACTGAATGCATTTCAAATGTAACTCTCCACTTGAGAGAAGAACAGGTCCTTGGGCTATGAAAGAGGAGGGACACACACACACACACGAAAATGATGTTTCGCCACAGTAGGGAGGAGTAAACATTTAACTATTGTGAGAAAGAAAGCTCTTTTTATCCCTATTTAGGAACACACACACACACAGACAGTCTTGTTTAACTAACCTTGTGGGGACACACAATTGATTCCCATTCAAAATCCTATTTTCCCTAAACCCTGACTCGAACGTTAACACTAACTTTAACCCCAAAACCTAACCTTAACACTAATTCTTTCTTTAACCATAAACGGCTAGAAATGACCTTTTTTCTTGTGGGGACTGACAAAATGTTCCCAGTTGGTCCGATTTTTTTTTGTTTACTTCGTGTGGGGCAGCTCTAGCAGGGCAGAAATCTGACTTGTTGGAAAGGTGGAATCCTATGACGGTGCCATCTTTAATGTCACTGAGCTCTTCAGTAAGGCCATTCTACTGCCAATGTTTGTCTATGGAGATTGCATGGCGGTGTGCTCGATTTTACACAACTGTCAGCAACGGGTGTGACTGAACTCACGAATTAACTAATTCAAAGGGGTGTCCACATACTTTTGTGTATATATAGTGTATTTTACAGGGAGCACAAAGCTAACCTCCAATGGGACTGTCTCGGGATATTCCCATGTGCCGTGGGGTAACAGGGAGTTGGGAAAGATGCAGATTAGTGGGATATAATATAATAGGATAATATTTCTCCTCATTAGCAACGAGGCTAAACTTTATCAAAGGAGCTTCAGGAAATGTGATCATCATTAAATATACATTTCCCACAGGGGGTATTGCATATAAACTTCCTATTTTCTTTTATGGGTGGCAATTATTTTATATGAACAACTAGTGGTATATAAAATCTGTTTTCCATGTAATAAACATTGAATAAAGACATTAAACCAACAGCATATCACAAATGAGATCTGTAACAGGAATTTACAATCTGATAAAGCTAACCTTCGCACAAGAAGGACTACACTGTACCAGTACAATGGTTACATACAGTGCACGGCACACACTGTGACATCACTTTAAAGGAGCCCCTCAGTACCTAGTAAGTTTATGGCACCTACCTGTTGATATGGTATCGTCTGTGCTGGTGACGACAACCACTGGACTGGAACGTTTCTGATCTACAGGGGACCTTCTTCTTCTTGTTGTGGAATTTGGGACGTCAATCCTAAAGCTACGTCATGTCTAATCAGAACCTAAAGTAAGACCAAGTACCCAATAGTTCTGAAAGTAGGTTACTCTCTCCCTGGCCCTGTCCCTGTCCATACTCACACCCACATTTCCCCCCTTGCTTGTGCACGCCCCCATCTGCAGAAACACTCACTCACTCACAAATTACAAATTGTTCACTGTTCCATCCAGTTTAATCTGAGATTTAACAGTATGAGCACTTTAATGCATGGACAAATGAGGTTATGCCAAATTATACAAAAGTAATCCAATTAAAAAAATACTTTTCTTTCCCATTGTGCATAGAGTTTGGAGCGGTCCTAATGATGTCCCGACATTCCTGCTGGATCCCACTGTCTCTGCGAATTAGCTTAAGCTCTTGGACATTAAATCACTCTGTGAACGTAATTAAATCTGTCAAAGAAGCCAAGAAGCCAGAATAATATGACAAATCGCGCATCTTTTTATCAAAATTCTACAGGTCATCGACAAACAGTAAACACAGAAATGTTGCATTACAAAACCGATGACAGAAACGGTGTCTACATCTGCCTCCCGGCCCCCACTCTCTGATCACACTGATCGAGCTTCGTCTTCTTCTTCTCCTTCTCCTCAGTTTTTCCAGATGAGCTGATGGAAACCACAGAGGGCATTCCCCGGCTCCATCACCACTGGCGGAGGCAGCCCCATACACTCCACCTGTTTCCTGAACTCCTCCATCTCCTCTTCCTCCACCTCTCTCCCGCCCTCCACGTTCCTCAGCAGGTACAGGTCCGTGGACTCCCTCCTCCTGGAGCTCACCTCCCACCTAAAAAATAATTATACTTTATTGTTGTACTTTTCTTTCTTGTACTCACACCAGCACTTATTTTTCTTCCTGTCACTGGTTTAGCTGATAGAGCAGGCGTATTCAACTCTTACCCTACGAGATCCATAGCCTGCTGGTTCTTCTGTTCTACCTGATCATTAATTGCACCCACCTGGTGTGCCAAGTCTAAATCAGTCCCTGATTAGAGGTCCAGAGTTGAGTTTGAGGCTGATAGAGGCTATCCACTGGGCACACACTGGTTGAATCAATGTTGCTTCCACGTCATTTCAGTGAAATGACTTCTGTGCCCAGTGGGCGTTTTGAAGAACGGTTCACTTGCAGTGATTGTAATGCAGTATGTGGTTGTTTTTACCTACCTGACCTTAGTTGAATAGCCTACATCGGTGTTTCTCAACTCCCGTCCTAATCTACCCCCAACAGTACACATTCTTGTTGTAGCCCTGGGCAACCACGCCTGATTCAACTTGTCAAGGCCTTGGTGATTAGTTGACTAGTACAATCAGGTGTGTTTGTGTGGATCTCCAACAGAAACGGGCGTACACCTGGACCAGAGTTGAAAAACACTGGAGTACCCCCTAACAGTAAGTTGTTCTGGATTAGAGTGTCTGCTAAATGGCTCAAATGTACAATTCTATAAATGACTCACTTCATCACCAGACAGTCTGGGCAGGAGGTCGCCAGGAAGACCCCAGTGAGGTTGAATCGGCCCCCCACGTCGAACTGGAAGGTGCTGTTGTCGTTGATGAGTGAGATATTGTAGGTTCGATACTCGCATCGGCTGCCGAAACGGTTAGTCTGGGTGTAGTGGACGGTTGTGGTGGTGTTGGAGTTCTGGGTGGGGTTGGGGTTGGGGGTAGAGAGGGAAAACTCCATGGTGATGCCGTCTCTGGTCTGTGAGTGAGATGAGTTGCGATTATTATTCGTTTTCATACAGAAACCACTATAGAAACAATAGAAACAATCATTACAACATACAGAATTGTCACAGAACAATTACCGGTACAATGCATGTGGAAAGGCAGGTGAAATGTAGCCTAGTTGACAAGTGTGCTAAAAAGCCATTTAAAGGGGGCAATCTGCAGTTGTTACATCCATTTTTGGACTTAAACATTTATGATATGTACCAATTGATTCTTGAAGAATATAATTTATAAATGCCTCATGAGCTTAGTTCAACTGTCATACACAATACCGAACCACAAATATAAGCTTGCTTTAATCCAATGTTTTGTAAACATTGTAAATGCCTCAAAACATGCTTAAAACTATAAATGTGATATATTGGATGGTCAGTCTTTGCATCCATAGCTCTGTCTATGAATTTGAGAGTGGTTACATTTCTCCAGGCCTATCCCTTGTTTTAACTTTGGACCAGGGTCCGTATAGGGTTCTAGGGAATAGGGTGCCACATAGTGGATAGGGTGCTACCTTGAGATTCTCCAGGGATGCAGGGTGGCTCAGGCTGCCTGCGACGAGGGCCCATTTCCTCAAGAGCTGCTGGTCTAGTCGTGGTGGATCCATGGGCTTAAGGAGGTCCTCACAGGCTGGAGCTGCAGCAGGAGCTGATTGGCTAAAAGACAGGAAGTACAGGAGAGTCGTGGCACATAGAGCGAACATGGCTTCAGTGTCTAGGTCTCACTATATCTATGTACCAGTATATCTATCTACTGTGGGTCTATCTATAGCTATAGTATCTACAATATGTATCACTATATCTATCTTATATATATCACTATATCTACAGCATGTCTATGTGTCATTGATGTGTCTGTGTGTATGGAACACTGGTGCTGGGATAGAGGGGTCCAGTCTTATAGCTCTGCTATGGTACAATGTTCAACGTCAGAAAGTTCCACAGTTGCAGAGTACCAGTAAACTGGCACTTTTCCAAGGCAATTCCAAGGTTGCGAAATAAAAACAATACTTTTTGTTAATCTATGTTCTGTGCTTATCTGGTGAAAAGTTGTGTGCTTTTATCTGAGACATTATTCCATAGAGACAAACATGAAACAATCCAGAAGTCTCATTTATATGTACGTCTAGTGTTCTCCTAATTCTTCTGGGATTCTCCTAGTTTTTCTGCAGTCTGCAGTCTGCAGTCAATTGTGTTATTGACTGTACGTTTGTATATCCCATGTGTAACTCTGTTTTGCTTTATCTTGGCCAGGTCGCAGTTGTAAATGAGAACTTGTTCTCAACTAGCCTACCTGGTTAAATAAAGGTGATTTATTTTTATTTTTTATTGCTCTGCTACAGTACACAGTGCAATTTACCTTTTGTATGTTCAGAGCACTGGTGTGGCTTAGCGTCGTCCCACAACTAGGCATTTATATAACAATTCTAACTTTTACTTTCATGTATACAAATGCCTAGTTGTGGAAAGAACCGTTCCGGAAATTGGAACACCCTGGATAAAAACAGGTTTTGTATTGTTCGTAGAGATTATGCCTTTGTTGACAAGAAAAGTTTGGCTTGTAAAACCCTAATGTTTAGGGTTGGTTGATTTTCCAGATTGACTGACCTTCATGTCTTAAAGTAATGATGGTCTGTCGTTTCTCTTTGCTTATTTGAGCTGTTCTTGCCATAATATGGACTTTGTCTTTTACCAAATAGGGCTATCTTATGTATACCACCCCTACCTTGTCAAAGCACAACGGATTGGCCCAAACATATTAAGAAAATACATTTCACAAATTAACAACACACACCTGTTAATTGAAATGCATTCCAGGTGACTACTTCATGAAGCTGGTTTAGAGAATTCCAAGAGGGTGCAAAGCTGTCATCAAGGTTAAGGGTGGCTACTTTTAAAGAATCTAAAATATATTTTGATTTGTTTAACAATTTTTGGTTACTACATGATTCCAT
This sequence comes from Salvelinus fontinalis, assembly GCF_029448725.1. NCBI lineage: Eukaryota > Metazoa > Chordata > Actinopteri > Salmoniformes > Salmonidae > Salvelinus > Salvelinus fontinalis. Next base: position 14,961,247 of record NC_074704.1, on the reverse strand, counting down.
ATATGCTATTTTATAGTTTTGATGTCTTCACTTTTATTCTACAATGTAGGAAACAGTAAAAATAGAGAAAAACCCTTGAATGAGTAGGTGTGTGCAAGTTTTTGACTGGTACTGTACTTCAAAATACACACTATACAAATATTTTAAAACACCTAAATATTCTTAAAACGTGACAACATTCTATCAAAAATATTTGGGGGGGTATTATTTAGGTTTATAACACCACAGCAGATGAATCTGATGCGTAGGCTAAAAGTGATGCCCGCCAGCGTTCTCTACAACATGGTTTCCCAACCCTCTCCTCTCCCCCCAGACCTTTCACATTTTTGTTTTAACCCTAAACTGGCACACCTGATTCAAATAGTCAACGCCCAAAACGAGTTACTGTAAAACTGCAGGTGTTAATTCCTTAACACTGAGTAAGTGTAACGGCATCAACTCTTAACAAAGTCTTCATTTAGCTCTGGAAAAGTGTTAAACTGAACACTCAGAGTTGATTCAACGCTGAAGAATTTGCTGTGAACATTCCTACTGGATTCCACTGTCTCTGTGAATTAACTGAAGCTCTTGTACTTTAATTAATGAATGCCATTAAATCTTTTAAAGAAGCCAAGAAGACAGAATGATATGATAAATCATTCAGTACAGTACAATCATACAGTACATTGACAAACAGTACATACAGAACTGCTATATTACAAAACAGAACATGTGTCTCTACATCTCTCTTTCTCTCCCAGAATCTATACTTTTATCACATTGATGGGTCTTCTTCTACCCGTCTTAAGAGGGTAGGGAATCAGGGACGATAGGAATCACAGAGGGATTTCCCAAGCTACACCAGCACTGACGGCGGGAAGCCCCAGGCACTCCACATGTTTCCTGAACTCCTCCATCTCCTCTTCCTCCACCTCTCTCCCGTCCCGCCCTCCACCTTCCTCAGCTAATACAGGTCCGTGGACACCCTTATTCCGGAGCTCACCTTGTAATGAAAAGGAGATGGGATACCATTATGTTAGCTTGAAGAACATCTTTAATAAGACCAAACAGGTTTATGTTACACAGAGCATTATGGGTACTGTAGTTAATCATGCTACCCACCTCATCACCAGGCAATCTGGGCAGGAGGTCTCCAGGGAGACCCCAGTGATGTTCCAAAAGCCCCTCATGTCTAACTGGAAGGTGCTGTTGCCGTTGACGATGGAGATGCTGTTGGGTATATACAGTACTTGCACCAGCCGCCATGCCGGTCAGCCTGAGGGTAGTGGACGGGTGTGGTGGTGTTGGGGTTCTGGTGTTGGTAGCAGATGTAAACTCCATGGTGACTGTCTTTTCTCTGAGAGAAGAGATGTGGTTATTATTCGTTTTCATACAGCAGCCACAAAAACATTAGAAACAAATCACAGTGTAAAAAAACTATCAAAACACAATTACAATGAATAATGGGGAATGACAAGTAAAATGTAGCCTAGTAGACATGTCATTTATTTGTATTATTAACCCAAAAGGCACACTATTCCCTATATAAAGCTTTACTTTAGACCAGGGTCAAAAGCAGTGCTCTACATACAAGAGGGTGCTACCTTGAGAGCGAACATGGTTGAGTAATACCAGGGGTGGCTCAAACTGTCTGCGACGAAGGCCCATCTTCCCAAGAGCTGCTGGTCTAGTCGTGGTGGATCCATGGGCTTAAGGAGGTCCTCACAGGTTAGAGCTGAAGCAGGAGCTGATTGGCTCGAACACAGGAAGCAGAGGAGAGCTGTGGCATATAGAGCGAGTGGCATATAGAGCGAACATGGCTTCAGTATCTAGGTTTCACTATATCTATACACCATATCTATCTACTGTGGGTCTAGCTACAGTACATCTTTTATATCTACAATATGTATCACTATATTTATCTTATATTTCTATATCAACAGTATCTATCTACTGTATATCTATACTTCATTGATGTGTCTGTGTGTATAGAACACTGGTGCTGGGGTAGAGGGGTCCCGTCATAGCTCTGCTGTCCTGCTATGGTAAAATGTTCCTCAAATGTCAGAAAGTTGCACAGTTGCAGAGTGCCAGGCAAATGACCCTTTTCTATGGCAAATTCCAGGATTGCAAAATAAAAAAAGCTTTTTTTAATGCTCATCTCATGTTCAGTTGTGTGCTCATTCGAACCAGTGGCCTTTTGGTTACTGCCCCAATGCTCTTAACCACTAGGCTACCTGCTGCCCCATTTTTATATTCTCCCAATTAATACTACATTTCTTAGTAAGAGTTTTTTCTACAGACAAATAGTATACCAATTGCTTTGGTATAGTATACTTAAGTAATAAGGCAAGAGAGGGGTGTGGTATTTGGCCAATATACCACTGCTAAAGACTGTTCTTATGCACGAATCAACGCGGAGTACCTGAATACAGGCCGTAGCCATGTTATATTGGCCATATACCACAAACCCCTGAGGTGCCTTATCGCTATTATAAACTGGTTACCAAGGAAACAAATTAATGTTTTGTCATACCCGTGGTATACGGTCTGATATACCACAGCTTTCAGATAATCCTCATCCAGGGCCAGAACCACCAAGTTTATAAAATACAATTGACCTTTGCTGTGTTCAGAACAGTGGTATGGCAAAAGCCCATGTGTGAAAAAGTTAGTGCCTGCGTCCCAAATGGCACCCTAATGCCCAAGGGTCCTGGTCAAAGGTAGTGCCCAAGGGTCCTGGTCAAAGGTAGTGTCCAAAGGTCCTGGTCAAAGGTAGTGTCCAAAGGTCCTGGTCAAAGGTAGTGCCCAAGGGTCCTCGTCAAAGGTAGTGTCCAAAGGTCCTGGTCAAAGGTAGTGCCCAAGGGTCCTGGTTAAAGGTAGTGCCCAAGGGTCCTGGTCAAAGGTAGTGCCCAAGGGTCCTGGTCAAAGGTAGTGCCCAAGGGTCCTGGTCAAAGGTAGTGCCCAAGGGTCCTGGTCAAAGGTAGTGCCCAAGGGTCCTGGTCAAAAGGTAGTGCCCAAGGGTCCTGGTCAAAGGTAGTGCCCAAGGGTCCTGGTCAAAAGGTAGTGCCAAAGAGTCCTGGTCAAAGGTAGTGCCCAAGGGTCCTGGTCAAAGGTAGTGTCCAAAGGTCCTGGTCAAAAGGTAGTGCCCAAGGGTCCTGGTCAAAGGTAGTGTCCAAAGGTCCTCGCCCAAAGGGTCCTGGTCAAAGGTAGTGCCAAAGAGTCCTGGTCAAAGGTAGTGCCCAAAGGGTCCTGGTCAAAGGTAGTGCACTATGAAGGTAATGGGGTGCCATTTGGGACGCAGTCATTGTGTGTTTTGACTTTTCACTTCAAAGGTTACTCAATAATCTGTGTGCTTGATCTTAGAATGGAGCAACATGGTAGTTTTTCATTGTCCAATGTTGACAAATGGTTAGACAGGACATCAAATAATATTTCACAAATATCAGTTTAATCATTATTGATTGGTTCAAAAGTATCCTGTTGAGAAAACATACATTCTATACATAAACCCCACTGCTGCTTGATTTCATGGTAGCTATATACATGCCAGAGCACTGTGTGTATTCTATGGAAAATACACCGATAAAATAAAATGCATTTAGATATAAAAACATACTTTCCCTTTAACAATTGATAATGGACCAAAATAAGATGAAAACGGTAACGTTGCAAAGTCCTGGCCACTTTCCAGAAATCCCGGTTGGAAGATTCCCTGAAATCAGGAAGGAAATAGGCAGGAGATCCAAAATCCTCCAACCAGGAAAACCTGGGAATTTTCTGAAAGTTAATGGAACTTTACAAACCTTGATAACACTCAAGTAGGCAAGAAGGCTAACACATACAACAAATAGAAAGACAATGGAATAAAGATCTCAAACTGTATGTAGACTATCAAGTTGAGACATAAGTGCACCCAAAAAGGCCCACTATTCCCTTTATATACACGGTGTACAAAACATGAGGAACACCTTCCTAATATATAATTACACCCCCTTTTTGCCCACAGAACAGCCTCAATTCCTTCCAGGCATGGACTACAAGGTGTTGAAAGCGTTCCACAGGGATGCTGGCCCATGTTGACTCCAATGCTTCCCACAGGTGTGTCAAGTTGGTTGGATGTCCTTTGAGTGGTGGTCCTTTCTTAATCCACACAGAAAGCTATTGCATGTGAAAAACACAGCAACATTGCAGTTCTTGACACTGAAACCGGTGCGCCTGACACCTGCTACCAAACCCTGTTCAAAAACATTTCAATATGTTGTCTTGCCCTCAATGCTACACACACACAATCCATGTCTCAAGGATAAAACATTTTTAAAAATCCTTCTTTAATCTACACTGATTGAAGTGGATTTAACAAGTGACATCAATAAGGGATCATAGCTTTCACCTGGTCAGTCTGTCATGGAAATAGCAGGTGTTCCTAATGTTTTGTACACTCAGTAACCTACTTTCGACCAGAGACCATAGACCCTGGTCAACAGTAGAGCACTTTGTAAGGACTAGGGTTTCATTTGTGACACATCCCTACTGTACTGGTCATGATTCAACCCTCAGGCCTTTGACACATCCCTACTGTACTGGTCATGATACAATCCTCAGGCCTTTCAGACACATCCCTACTGTACTGGTCATGATACAATCCTCAGGCCTTTGTCACATCCCTACTGTACTGGTCAGGATTCAATCATGACTTGAACAGGGTGGGCCTACCTGAACCTGGTCCAATAAGAAAAACACTGTTCTTTATTTTTCATTTCAAAGCACTTCACCCTACTGAACAAAACCCAGGTACCTCTGGATGGGTAACTGAGCTATACTCATAGGGAAGGAGATCCACAAGGCACTTCAGTAATAACACACCATCTTACCACCCCCCCATCGTTCACAGTGTTAGAGGCAGAGTCAAGTCCCTCTTGTAGTATTACACAGAGAAAGCATTGGAGAATTTGGAAGAGAGATAGAGAGCGAAATGATTGATCACATGACGGCGCAGCACTGGCAGGTCTGGCGTTTGGGAGCCACACCGACACCTCCCTCCGCCTCTCCCCTGGTAGCGGTCAGTGTCTCTGGGGCGACTGGAGCCTGCTCCAGCGTCTGGGCCTTGGATGGGAACAGCAGGGGCTCCTGCTCAGGGTCTGCCTCAGTCCGGGGCTCCACTAGGGACACCTCCAGGAACTGGCCCCCAGGGAGGATGGCTGATTCCGGGGACACCGAGGCCGCCTCTTCCCCCTTGACTTCCACTTCAGTCTTCACTTCCACATCGCCCTCTGCCGGCTCGCCTGCAGCCTCTCCCTCTGCGTCGGGCCTGGGGGTGAGTAAGGACTCAGAGTAGATGGGAACGGCAGCCACAACGCCATCATCTGGGACCTGCAGGTCAGACACAGGAGCTTCCTCTACTGGCTGTGCCTCTTCCTCTCCACCACCGTTTGCCACACCCTCCATCTGTCCTTCTCCTAAATCTCCTGTTACTGTGTGCATCTGTCCTTCTCCTAAATCTCTGGCTACTGTGTCCATCTGTCCTTCTCCTAAATCTCTGGCTACTGTGTCCATCTGTCCTTCTCCTAAATCTCTGGCTACTGTGTCCATCTGTCCTTCTCCTAAATCTCTGGTTACTGTGTCCATCTGTCCTTCTCCTAAACCTCCTGTTACTGTGTCTGCCTCAGTCTCTTTTGCTACTTCTGAGGACTCTTCAGGAGTTGTCTCTGGTTTTGCCTCCTCAATTCCTCCTTCCTCAGGAGATTCTGAGCTCTTATTGGACGCTACCGAGTCTACATCCTGTTCCTGACCCGTAGAGGAAAGGTCATTTGCCAGCTCGTCTCCCTCGTCATTGATAATCACTCGCTCCGCTTGCATCATGATCACTCCTCCTTCCTCAAGTACTGGCTCCGCCTCCGTGAACCCCAGGAACGTCATGGTAATGGCACCATCTTCAGGGACGACCGTGACTGGACCGTTGGTGCCGTTGGGCGGTCCGCCCTCCTCTGATGCATCGTGGGTAGCAGCTTGCCCCTCCCCCTCTCCTCTCCCATTGGTGAGGATCTCAGCTCGTTCCAATAGTGCTGCCTCAACTGTTCCTAGAACTGTGACAAGACAGATCATAGTTAGGAAATGTTTCAATCATCTTCCCAGTCTTCTATCAGCAAGACCCTTGGCAAGGATGCACATTACTCTTACCAAGCTCTGGAAAGTCCAGCTAGAATAGTGAGCACAGAAGAAGCAGGAGAGTGGAACACTTGTAGAAACTTGGAGAAGGTTATGGAGAGTGAAGGAGAAAGACAAGAAAAGAGGCCGGCCAATGGGACGAGTGATGTTAGAAATCCAAAAGAAGTGAAGAGAGAGCAGCTTCCAGAATCAACACTGTTCTGTTCTGGACTCATGACAGACAGTCATAATGATAGGAGTGACATTTCAGCATGGCATGTTGCCAGTCCCTGTGACCCTGAATCCAACCAACCAGAACATTTCCACTGACTTGGCTTGTGTTGTGTGCTCTTTGCCCCATAGAAATAGAATTACTAGACCCATCATGGTGCAGCCAAACAGCAGTGGTCTAAAGGAATGTTCATGTTCTAGAAATTATATTTCTATGCTTTTCCCTGATAACTTCACACATGAGATTCTTCATCAGCATCAATTTATATGTATTCCATGTCATTCAAATGCATAGATACTGTATGCATGTATGAACTTCCACTGACGAATGAATACAACGTATTACCTTTGTAATACAAATACCATCAAAGGCCAGTACAGTCTGTAGTGTCTTCTGGGACTAGAACCCATTTCAGTTGATTCAGAGTGAAGGAGAGATGATGGTAACATTGTTAACCCCTTACCGGATTCAGCCTCTACTTCTTCCTGTCCATTCTCCAAGATAACTGCTTGGACAGCTTCTGTGGGAATAGATGGAAATAAGACTTTTTTTAATCAGTGTTTATTAAGCCCAGCATTCAACAGTCCCGATTCTGTTGAAATCTATTGGGTTATTTACGATGTCTTTTTACCGCACAACACATTCATTATCAACTCAAACAGAAACAAAGACGTGTTATGTTATCTTTCAACAATTCAATTGATTGGGTCAAGTAACATAAAGCCAGTGGAACGACGACTGCTACTAGCAGTTGCTAACGGTAACCGGTGGTGACAGCTAGACAGTCGTTCATTCATTCAGAGACGGGTGACACCTACCTGCTGTAGCCTCCACCACCACCGCATTCTATTGGAGGAGACAGACGGGGGCGGGGTTAGACACTCCAACCACATACCATTCTTTTATTACTTTCAGTCTCAAGTTGTAACCGTGACCCTAGATGAGGAATAACATTATAAAGGGTAGATGAGCAATGTCATTCATGCATTTTCAACCCACAAGAGGGAGCCAATTAGACTTTAGGGCCCCACCATCCACCAGTGACTATTCAATACTAAATATGCCTACTTTAAAAAGGTAGACTCTGTGAAATGACAGATATTGAGATGAGTGAGATGCAAAGACTTCCCTCTCACACAGTATCTGCGCGTGTGTACAGGGTTCTCTTAGTTACAGCCTGGTTGCCAGGGCACCGAAACAGCATAGAAGTTGAGCCTCGCGCTTCAGCGCTCTTAGTTGTTACGGAAATTGACCCACTATGCCGTTTATTTTCTGCTTCTACGTCAGATCACTGAGTCGACCTTTAAAGAGGGTGGGAGGACACCCCCTTTATAACAAGAGCCCAGTGTTGAGGGTAGTTCCTCTGCCATGTCACAAAAACCCCCACTATCATATGAGTCAACCATCACCTGTCTGCTCCTTGGCTACGAGACTAAATAACACGCTCGGTTTGTGATTCCCGTCTTTACAACCTCTAAAAATCAAGGTTAGGAGAAGAAATACAAACAAAAGAACAAAAGACTTGAAGAGGAGAATTCTTTGTTGTATAAGGTCATTCTGAGGTAAACAGTCACGGTTGCCTTGAGGTGGAGCGATTACACACGTCTAAGTGGAACATTGTTTATGCAAGGAGGGCGTGGTCTTTCTAAAGCTCCTGCTTCTGAACGAGAGGGGCTACATCAAAGCTGCATTAACGTATTATTATGGAAAAATGTATTATTCCTCTGAAAGGAGCCTCGTCGGTCAGGACTGGTGGGAAGAACGGACGTAATGATTGGGGCTACTTGTTCTAGCTAACCCAGTCAATTGGTCTGTGTGCTTGTGTATCAGTGAGTGTTTGTGTGCGTTACTCACAGCTTGGCCATCCTAATTCTCTCTCTCTCTGTGTCTGTGTAGGTGTACACATTTTAGTGCCAGAAGTCCTCACAAGAATAGTAAACCAAGTGAGGACATTTTGCCAGTCCTCACTTGTAAAAAGTATATTTTAGGCTTAGGGGTTAGAATGACAGTTTAGGGGGAAAATGTGAATCAATTGTTGGTCCTCAAAAGGTCTTCACAAGTATAGTAAGACATAGTGTGTGTCACTCACAGCTCGGCCATCTTCCATCTGCTGCTCCAGTTTCTCCTCCTCCTCCGCTAACCGTTGACTCTCTGTCTGCAACCTGACACACACACACACACACACACACACACACACACACACACACACAGTCTTTTAGCGTTCAGTTCCAACCTCAGCCAGAATAAATCATTCACTTTTAACCTCGCATTGATAAAAGGTAGTGCTATCAGACACTTACAATACATGAAAATACACTACGAGGTGTAGAGACTATAACCACTACGAGGTGTAGAGACTATAACCACCACGAGGTGCAGAGACTATAACCACCACGAGGTGCAGAGACTATAACCACTACGAGGTGCAGAGACTATAACCACTACGAGGTGTAGAGACTATAACCACTACGAGGTGCAGAGACTATAACCACTACGAGGTGCAGAGACTATAACCACTACGAGGTGCAGAGACTATAGCCACTACGAGGTGCAGAGACTATAACCACTACGAGGTGCAGAGGCTATAACCACTACGAGGTGCAGAGGCTATAACCACTACGAGGTGCAGAGACTATAACCACTACGAGGTGCAGAGACTATAACCACTACGAGGTGCAGAGACTATAACCACTACGAGGTGCAGAGGCTATAACCACTACGAGGTGCAGAGGCTATAACCACTACGAGGTGTAGAGGCTATAACCACTACGAGGTGTAGAGGCTATAACCACTACGAGGTGTAGAGGCTATAACCACTACGAGGTGTAGAGGCTATAACCACTACGAGGTGTAGAGACTATAACCACTACGACGTGTAGAGGCTATAACCACTACGAGGTGTAGAGGCTATAACCACTACGAGGTGTAGAGGCTATAACCACTACGAGGTGTAGAGGCTATAACCACTACGAGGTGTAGAGGCTATAACCACTACGAGGTGTAGAGGCTATAAACACTACGAGGTGTAGAGGCTATAACCACTACGAGGTGTAGAGGCTATAACCACTACGAGGTGTAGAGGCTATAACCACTACGAGGTGTAGAGGCTATAACCACTACGAGGTGTAGAGGCTATAACCACTACGAGGTGCAGAGGTCTAACAAACAGCCACAACCCTAGACAGACAACATGGAGAGTATAGAATGTCTTATTCTCTAAGAGTCTTCATACAGCTACTGTGTAGCTGTACAGGTAGCCCTATACAGGTAATGTGGCGAGTATACAGGTAGTGGTGAGTATACAGGTAGCCCTATACAGGTAATGTGGTGTGTATACAGGTAGCCCTATACAGGTAATGTGGCGAGTATACAGGTAGCCCTATACAGGTAATGTGGTGTGTATACAGGTAGCCCTATACAGGTAATGTGGTGTGTATACAGGTAGCCCTATACAGGTAATGTGGTGAGTATACAGGTAGCCCTATACAGGTAATGTGGTGTGTATACAGGTAGCCCTATACAGGTAATGTGGTGAGTATACAGGTAGCCCTATACAGGTAATGTGGCGAGTATACAGGTAGTGGTGTGTATACAGGTAGCCCTATACAGGTAATGTGGTGAGTATACAGGTAGCCCTATACATGTAATGTGGTGAGTATACAGGTAATGTGGTGTGTATACAGGTAGCCCTATACAGGTAATGTGGTGTGTATACAGGTAGCCCTATACAGGTAATGTGGTGTGTATACAGGTAGCCCTATACAGGTAATGTGGTGAGTATACAGGTAATGTGGTGTGTATACAGGTAGCCCTATACAGGTAATGTGGCGAGTATACAGGTAGCCCTATACAGGTAATGTGGTGTGTATACAGGTAGCCCTATACAGGTAATGTGGTGAGTATACAGGTAGCCCTATACAGGTAATGTGGTGTGTATACAGGTAGCCCTATACAGGTAATGTGGTGTGTATACAGGTAGCCCTATACAGGTAATGTGGTGTGTATACAGGTAGCCCTATACAGGTAATGTGGCGAGTATACAGGTAGTGGTGTGTATACAGGTAGCCCTATACAGGTAATGTGGTGAGTATACAGGTAATGTGGTGTGTATACAGGTAGCCCTATACAGGTAATGTGGTGAGTATACAGGTAGCCCTATACAGGTAATGTGGTGTGTATACAGGTAGCCCTATACAGGCAATGTGGTGTGTATACAGGTAGCCCTATACAGGTAATGTGGTGTGTATACAGGTAGCCCTATACAGGTAATGTGGTGAGTATACAGGTAGCCCTATACAGGTAATGTGGTGAGTATACAGGTAGCCCTATACAGGTAATGTGGCGAGTATACAGGTAGTGGTGTGTATACAGGTAGCCCTATACAGGTAATGTGGTGAGTATACAGGTAGCCCTATACATGTAATGTGGTGAGTATACAGGTAGTGGTGTGTATACAGGTAGCCCTATACAGGTAATGTGGTGTGTATACAGGTAGCCCTATATATACAGGTAATGTGGCGAGTATACAGGTAATGTGGTGTGTATACAGGTAGCCCTATACAGGTAATGTGGTGTGTATACAGGTAGCCCTATACAGGTAATGTGGTGTGTATACAGGTAGCCCTATACAGGTAATGTGGTGAGTATACAGGTAATGTGGTGTGTATACAGGTAGCCCTATACAGGTAATGTGGCGAGTATACAGGTAGCCCTATACAGGTAATGTGGTGAGTATACAGGTAGTGGTGTGTATACAGGTAGCCCTATACAGGTAATGTGGTGTGTATACAGGTAGCCCTATACAGGTAATGTGGTGTGTATACAGGTAGCCCTATACAGGCAATGTGGTGTGTATACAGGTAGCCCTATACAGGTAATGTGGTGTGTATACAGGTAGCCCTATACAGGTAATGTGGTGTGTATACAGGTAGCCCTATACAGGTAATGTGGTGTGTATACAGGTAGCCCTATACAGGTAATGTGGTGTGTATACAGGTAGCCCTATACAGGTAATGTGGTGAGTATACAGGTAGCCCTATACAGGTAATGTGGCGAGTATACAGGTAGCCCTATACAGGTAATGTGGCGAGTATACAGGTAATGTGGTGTGTATACAGGTAGCCCTATATATACAGGTAATGTGGCGAGTATACAGGTAATGTGGTGTGTATACAGGTAGCCCTATACAGGTAATGTGGTGTGTATACAGGTAGCCCTATACAGGTAATGTGGTGTGTATACAGGTAGCCCTATACAGGTAATGTGGTGAGTATACAGGTAATGTGGTGTGTATACAGGTAGCCCTATACAGGTAATGTGGCGAGTATACAGGTAGCCCTATACAGGTAATGTGGTGAGTATACAGGTAGTGGTGTGTATACAGGTAGCCCTATACAGGTAATGTGGTGTGTATACAGGTAGCCCTATACAGGTAATGTGGTGTGTATACAGGTAGCCCTATACAGGCAATGTGGTGTGTATACAGGTAGCCCTATACAGGTAATGTGGTGTGTATACAGGTAGCCCTATACAGTTAATGTGGTGTGTATACAGGTAGCCCTATACAGGTAATGTGGTGTGTATACAGGTAGCCCTATACAGGTAATGTGGTGAGTATACAGGTAGCCCTATACAGGTAATTTGGTGTGTATACAGGTAGCCCTATACAGGTAATGTGGTGTGTATACAGGTAGCCCTATACAGGTAATGTGGTGTGTATACAGGTAGCCCTATACAGGTAATGTGGTGTGTATACAGGTAGCCCTATACAGGTAATGTGGTGTGTATACAGGTAGCCCTATACAGGTAATGTGGCGAGTATACAGGTAGTGGTGAGTATACAGGTAGCCCTATACAGGTAATGTGGTGAGTATACAGGTAGCCCTATACAGGTAATGTGGCGAGTATACAGGTAATGTGGTGTGTATACAGGTAGCCCTATACAGGTAATGTGGCGAGTATACAGGTAGCCCTATACAGGTAATGTGGTGTGTATACAGGTAGCCCTATACAGGTAATGTGGTGTGTATACAGGTAGCCCTATACAGGTAATGTGGTGAGTATACAGGTAGCCCTATACAGGTAATGTGGTGTGTATACAGGTAGCCCTATACAGGTAATGTGGTGAGTATACAGGTAGCCCTATACAGGTAATGTGGCGAGTATACAGGTAGTGGTGTGTATACAGGTAGCCCTATACAGGTAATGTGGTGAGTATACAGGTAGCCCTATACATGTAATGTGGTGAGTATACAGGTAATGTGGTGTGTATACAGGTAGCCCTATACAGGTAATGTGGTGTGTATACAGGTAGCTCTATACAGGTAATGTGGTGTGTATACAGGTAGCCCTATACAGGTAATGTGGTGAGTATACAGGTAATGTGGTGTGTATACAGGTAGCCCTATACAGGTAATGTGGCGAGTATACAGGTAGCCCTATACAGGTAATGTGGTGTGTATACAGGTAGCCCTATACAGGTAATGTGGTGAGTATACAGGTAGCCCTATACAGGTAATGTGGTGTGTATACAGGTAGCCCTATACAGGTAATGTGGTGTGTATACAGGTAGCCCTATACAGGTAATGTGGTGTGTATACAGGTAGCCCTATACAGGTAATGTGGCGAGTATACAGGTAGTGGTGTGTATACAGGTAGCCCTATACAGGTAATGTGGTGAGTATACAGGTAATGTGGTGTGTATACAGGTAGCCCTATACAGGTAATGTGGTGAGTATACAGGTAGCCCTATACAGGTAATGTGGTGTGTATACAGGTAGCCCTATACAGGCAATGTGGTGTGTATACAGGTAGCCCTATACAGGTAATGTGGTGTGTATACAGGTAGCCCTATACAGGTAATGTGGTGAGTATACAGGTAGCCCTATACAGGTAATGTGGTGAGTATACAGGTAGCCCTATACAGGTAATGTGGCGAGTATACAGGTAGTGGTGTGTATACAGGTAGCCCTATACAGGTAATGTGGTGAGTATACAGGTAGCCCTATACATGTAATGTGGTGAGTATACAGGTAATGTGGTGTGTATACAGGTAGCCCTATATATACAGGTAATGTGGCGAGTATACAGGTAATGTGGTGTGTATACAGGTAGCCCTATACAGGTAATGTGGTGTGTATACAGGTAGCCCTATACAGGTAATGTGGTGTGTATACAGGTAGCCCTATACAGGTAATGTGGTGAGTATACAGGTAATGTGGTGTGTATACAGGTAGCCCTATACAGGTAATGTGGCGAGTATACAGGTAGCCCTATACAGGTAATGTGGTGAGTATACAGGTAGTGGTGTGTATACAGGTAGCCCTATACAGGTAATGTGGTGTGTATACAGGTAGCCCTATACAGGTAATGTGGTGTGTATACAGGTAGCCCTATACAGGCAATGTGGTGTGTATACAGGTAGCCCTATACAGGTAATGTGGTGTGTATACAGGTAGCCCTATACAGGTAATGTGGTGTGTATACAGGTAGCCCTATACAGGTAATGTGGTGTGTATACAGGTAGCCCTATACAGGTAATGTGGTGTGTATACAGGTAGCCCTATACAGGTAATGTGGTGAGTATACAGGTAGCCCTATACAGGTAATGTGGCGAGTATACAGGTAGCCCTATACAGGTAATGTGGCGAGTATACAGGTAATGTGGTGTGTATACAGGTAGCCCTATATATACAGGTAATGTGGCGAGTATACAGGTAATGTGGTGTGTATACAGGTAGCCCTATACAGGTAATGTGGTGTGTATACAGGTAGCCCTATACAGGTAATGTGGTGTGTATACAGGTAGCCCTATACAGGTAATGTGGTGAGTATACAGGTAATGTGGTGTGTATACAGGTAGCCCTATACAGGTAATGTGGCGAGTATACAGGTAGCCCTATACAGGTAATGTGGTGAGTATACAGGTAGTGGTGTGTATACAGGTAGCCCTATACAGGTAATGTGGTGTGTATACAGGTAGCCCTATACAGGTAATGTGGTGTGTATACAGGTAGCCCTATACAGGCAATGTGGTGTGTATACAGGTAGCCCTATACAGGTAATGTGGTGTGTATACAGGTAGCCCTATACAGTTAATGTGGTGTGTATACAGGTAGCCCTATACAGGTAATGTGGTGTGTATACAGGTAGCCCTATACAGGTAATGTGGTGAGTATACAGGTAGCCCTATACAGGTAATTTGGTGTGTATACAGGTAGCCCTATACAGGTAATGTGGTGTGTATACAGGTAGCCCTATACAGGTAATGTGGTGTGTATACAGGTAGCCCTATACAGGTAATGTGGTGTGTATACAGGTAGCCCTATACAGGTAATGTGGTGTGTATACAGGTAGCCCTATACAGGTAATGTGGTGAGTATACAGGTAATGTGGCGAGTATACAGGTAGCCCTATACAGGTAATGTGGTGAGTATACAGGTAGCCCTATACAGGTAATGTGGTGAGTATACAGGTAGCCCTATACAGGTAATGTAGTGAGTATACAAGTAGCCCTATACAGGTAATGTAGTGAGTATACAGGTAGCCCTATACAGGTAATGTGGTGAGTATACAGGTAGCCCTATACAGGTAATGTGGTGAGTATACAGGTAGCCCTATACAGGTAATGTGGTGAGTATACAGGTAGCCCTATACATATAATGTGGTGAGTATACAGGTAGCTCTATACAGGTAATGTAGTGAGTTTACAGGTAGCCCTATACAGGTAATGTAGTGAGTATACAGGTAGCCCTATACAGGTAATGTGGTGAGTATACAGGTAGTCCTATACAGGTAATGTGGTGAGTATACAGATAGCCCTATACAGGTAATGTGGTGAGTATACAGGTAGCCCTATACAGGTAATGTGGCGAGTATACAGGTAGCCCTATACAGGTAATGTGGCGAGTATACAGGTAATGTGGTGTGTATACAGGTAGCCCTATATATACAGGTAATGTGGCGAGTATACAGGTAATGTGGTGTGTATACAGGTAGCCCTATACAGGTAATGTGGTGTGTATACAGGTAGCCCTATACAGGTAATGTGGTGTGTATACAGGTAGCCCTATACAGGTAATGTGGTGAGTATACAGGTAATGTGGTGTGTATACAGGTAGCCCTATACAGGTAATGTGGCGAGTATACAGGTAGCCCTATACAGGTAATGTGGTGAGTATACAGGTAGTGGTGTGTATACAGGTAGCCCTATACAGGTAATGTGGTGTGTATACAGGTAGCCCTATACAGGTAATGTGGTGTGTATACAGGTAGCCCTATACAGGCAATGTGGTGTGTATACAGGTAGCCCTATACAGGTAATGTGGTGTGTATACAGGTAGCCCTATACAGTTAATGTGGTGTGTATACAGGTAGCCCTATACAGGTAATGTGGTGTGTATACAGGTAGCCCTATACAGGTAATGTGGTGAGTATACAGGTAGCCCTATACAGGTAATTTGGTGTGTATACAGGTAGCCCTATACAGGTAATGTGGTGTGTATACAGGTAGCCCTATACAGGTAATGTGGTGTGTATACAGGTAGCCCTATACAGGTAATGTGGTGTGTATACAGGTAGCCCTATACAGGTAATGTGGTGTGTATACAGGTAGCCCTATACAGGTAATGTGGTGAGTATACAGGTAATGTGGCGAGTATACAGGTAGCCCTATACAGGTAATGTGGTGAGTATACAGGTAGCCCTATACAGGTAATGTGGTGAGTATACAGGTAGCCCTATACAGGTAATTTGGTGTGTATACAGGTAGCCCTATACAGGTAATGTGGTGTGTATACAGGTAGCCCTATACAGGTAATGTGGTGTGTATACAGGTAGCCCTATACAGGTAATGTGGTGTGTATACAGGTAGCCCTATACAGGTAATGTGGTGTGTATACAGGTAGCCCTATACAGGTAATGTGGTGAGTATACAGGTAATGTGGTGAGTATACAGGTAGCCCTATACAGGTAATGTGGTGAGTATACAGGTAGCCCTATACAGGTAATGTGGTGAGTATACAGGTAGGCCTATACAGGTAATGTAGTGAGTATACAAGTAGCCCTATACAGGTAATGTAGTGAGTATACAGGTAGCCCTATACAGGTAATGTGGTGAGTATACAGGTAGCCCTATACAGGTAATGTGGTGAGTATACAGGTAGCCCTATACAGGTAATGTGGTGAGTATACAGGTAGCCCTATACATATAATGTGGTGAGTATACAGGTAGCTCTATACAGGTAATGTAGTGAGTTTACAGGTAGCCCTATACAGGTAATGTAGTGAGTATACAGGTAGCCCTATACAGGTAATGTGGTGAGTATACAGGTAGTCCTATACAGGTAATGTGGTGAGTATACAGATAGCCCTATACAGGTAATGTGGTGAGTATACAGGTAGCCCTATACAGGTAATGTGGCGAGTATACAGGTAGCCCTATACAGGTAATGTGGCGAGTATACAGGTAATGTGGTGTGTATACAGGTAGCCCTATATATACAGGTAATGTGGCGAGTATACAGGTAATGTGGTGTGTATACAGGTAGCCCTATACAGGTAATGTGGTGTGTATACAGGTAGCCCTATACAGGTAATGTGGTGTGTATACAGGTAGCCCTATACAGGTAATGTGGTGAGTATACAGGTAATGTGGTGTGTATACAGGTAGCCCTATACAGGTAATGTGGCGAGTATACAGGTAGCCCTATACAGGTAATGTGGTGAGTATACAGGTAGTGGTGTGTATACAGGTAGCCCTATACAGGTAATGTGGTGTGTATACAGGTAGCCCTATACAGGTAATGTGGTGTGTATACAGGTAGCCCTATACAGGCAATGTGGTGTGTATACAGGTAGCCCTATACAGGTAATGTGGTGTGTATACAGGTAGCCCTATACAGTTAATGTGGTGTGTATACAGGTAGCCCTATACAGGTAATGTGGTGTGTATACAGGTAGCCCTATACAGGTAATGTGGTGAGTATACAGGTAGCCCTATACAGGTAATTTGGTGTGTATACAGGTAGCCCTATACAGGTAATGTGGTGTGTATACAGGTAGCCCTATACAGGTAATGTGGTGTGTATACAGGTAGCCCTATACAGGTAATGTGGTGTGTATACAGGTAGCCCTATACAGGTAATGTGGTGTGTATACAGGTAGCCCTATACAGGTAATGTGGTGAGTATACAGGTAATGTGGCGAGTATACAGGTAGCCCTATACAGGTAATGTGGTGAGTATACAGGTAGCCCTATACAGGTAATGTGGTGAGTATACAGGTAGCCCTATACAGGTAATTTGGTGTGTATACAGGTAGCCCTATACAGGTAATGTGGTGTGTATACAGGTAGCCCTATACAGGTAATGTGGTGTGTATACAGGTAGCCCTATACAGGTAATGTGGTGTGTATACAGGTAGCCCTATACAGGTAATGTGGTGTGTATACAGGTAGCCCTATACAGGTAATGTGGTGAGTATACAGGTAATGTGGTGAGTATACAGGTAGCCCTATACAGGTAATGTGGTGAGTATACAGGTAGCCCTATACAGGTAATGTGGTGAGTATACAGGTAGCCCTATACAGGTAATGTGGTGTGTATACAGGTAGCCCTATACAGGTAATGTGGTGAGTATACAGGTAGCCCTATACAGGTAATTTGGTGTGTATACAGGTAGCCCTATACAGGTAATGTGGTGTGTATACAGGTAGCCCTATACAGGTAATGTGGTGTGTATACAGGTAGCCCTATACAGGTAATGTGGTGTGTATACAGGTAGCCCTATACAGGTAATGTGGTGTGTATACAGGTAGCCCTATACAGGTAATGTGGTGAGTATACAGGTAATGTGGCGAGTATACAGGTAGCCCTATACAGGTAATGTGGTGAGTATACAGGTAGCCCTATACAGGTAATGTGGTGAGTATACAGGTAGCCCTATACAGGTAATTTGGTGTGTATACAGGTAGCCCTATACAGGTAATGTGGTGTGTATACAGGTAGCCCTATACAGGTAATGTGGTGTGTATACAGGTAGCCCTATACAGGTAATGTGGTGTGTATACAGGTAGCCCTATACAGGTAATGTGGTGTGTATACAGGTAGCCCTATACAGGTAATGTGGTGAGTATACAGGTAATGTGGTGAGTATACAGGTAGCCCTATACAGGTAATGTGGTGAGTATACAGGTAGCCCTATACAGGTAATGTGGTGAGTATACAGGTAGCCCTATACAGGTAATGTAGTGAGTATACAAGTAGCCCTATACAGGTAATGTAGTGAGTATACAGGTAGCCCTATACAGGTAATGTGGTGAGTATACAGGTAGCCCTATACAGGTAATGTGGTGAGTATACAGGTAGCCCTATACAGGTAATGTGGTGAGTATACAGGTAGCCCTATACATATAATGTGGTGAGTATACAGGTAGCTCTATACAGGTAATGTAGTGAGTTTACAGGTAGCCCTATACAGGTAATGTAGTGAGTATACAGGTAGCCCTATACAGGTAATGTGGTGAGTATACAGGTAGTCCTATACAGGTAATGTGGTGAGTATACAGATAGCCCTATACAGGTAATGTGGTGAGTATACAGGTAGCCCTATACAGGTAATGTGGCGAGTATACAGGTAGCCCTATACAGGTAATGTGGCGAGTATACAGGTAATGTGGTGTGTATACAGGTAGCCCTATATATACAGGTAATGTGGCGAGTATACAGGTAATGTGGTGTGTATACAGGTAGCCCTATACAGGTAATGTGGTGTGTATACAGGTAGCCCTATACAGGTAATGTGGTGTGTATACAGGTAGCCCTATACAGGTAATGTGGTGAGTATACAGGTAATGTGGTGTGTATACAGGTAGCCCTATACAGGTAATGTGGCGAGTATACAGGTAGCCCTATACAGGTAATGTGGTGAGTATACAGGTAGTGGTGTGTATACAGGTAGCCCTATACAGGTAATGTGGTGTGTATACAGGTAGCCCTATACAGGTAATGTGGTGTGTATACAGGTAGCCCTATACAGGCAATGTGGTGTGTATACAGGTAGCCCTATACAGGTAATGTGGTGTGTATACAGGTAGCCCTATACAGTTAATGTGGTGTGTATACAGGTAGCCCTATACAGGTAATGTGGTGTGTATACAGGTAGCCCTATACAGGTAATGTGGTGAGTATACAGGTAGCCCTATACAGGTAATGTGGTGTGTATACAGGTAGCCCTATACAGGTAATGTGGTGTGTATACAGGTAGCCCTATACAGGTAATGTGGTGAGTATACAGGTAATGTGGCGAGTATACAGGTAGCCCTATACAGGTAATGTGGTGAGTATACAGGTAGCCCTATACAGGTAATGTGGTGAGTATACAGGTAGCCCTATACAGGTAATTTGGTGTGTATACAGGTAGCCCTATACAGGTAATGTGGTGTGTATACAGGTAGCCCTATACAGGTAATGTGGTGTGTATACAGGTAGCCCTATACAGGTAATGTGGTGTGTATACAGGTAGCCCTATACAGGTAATGTGGTGTGTATACAGGTAGCCCTATACAGGTAATGTGGTGAGTATACAGGTAATGTGGTGAGTATACAGGTAGCCCTATACAGGTAATGTGGTGAGTATACAGGTAGCCCTATACAGGTAATGTGGTGAGTATACAGGTAGCCCTATACAGGTAATGTAGTGAGTATACAAGTAGCCCTATACAGGTAATGTAGTGAGTATACAGGTAGCCCTATACAGGTAATGTGGTGAGTATACAGGTAGCCCTATACAGGTAATGTGGTGAGTATACAGGTAGCCCTATACAGGTAATGTGGTGAGTATACAGGTAGCCCTATACATATAATGTGGTGAGTATACAGGTAGCTCTATACAGGTAATGTAGTGAGTTTACAGGTAGCCCTATACAGGTAATGTGGTGAGTATACAGGTAGCCCTATACAGGTAATGTGGCGAGTATACAGGTAGCCCTATACAGGTAATGTGGCGAGTATACAGGTAATGTGGTGTGTATACAGGTAGCCCTATATATACAGGTAATGTGGCGAGTATACAGGTAATGTGGTGTGTATACAGGTAGCCCTATACAGGTAATGTGGTGTGTATACAGGTAGCCCTATACAGGTAATGTGGTGTGTATACAGGTAGCCCTATACAGGTAATGTGGTGAGTATACAGGTAATGTGGTGTGTATACAGGTAGCCCTATACAGGTAATGTGGCGAGTATACAGGTAGCCCTATACAGGTAATGTGGTGAGTATACAGGTAGTGGTGTGTATACAGGTAGCCCTATACAGGTAATGTGGTGTGTATACAGGTAGCCCTATACAGGTAATGTGGTGTGTATACAGGTAGCCCTATACAGGCAATGTGGTGTGTATACAGGTAGCCCTATACAGGTAATGTGGTGTGTATACAGGTAGCCCTATACAGTTAATGTGGTGTGTATACAGGTAGCCCTATACAGGTAATGTGGTGTGTATACAGGTAGCCCTATACAGGTAATGTGGTGAGTATACAGGTAGCCCTATACAGGTAATTTGGTGTGTATACAGGTAGCCCTATACAGGTAATGTGGTGTGTATACAGGTAGCCCTATACAGGTAATGTGGTGTGTATACAGGTAGCCCTATACAGGTAATGTGGTGTGTATACAGGTAGCCCTATACAGGTAATGTGGTGTGTATACAGGTAGCCCTATACAGGTAATGTGGTGAGTATACAGGTAATGTGGCGAGTATACAGGTAGCCCTATACAGGTAATGTGGTGAGTATACAGGTAGCCCTATACAGGTAATGTGGTGAGTATACAGGTAGCCCTATACAGGTAATTTGGTGTGTATACAGGTAGCCCTATACAGGTAATGTGGTGTGTATACAGGTAGCCCTATACAGGTAATGTGGTGTGTATACAGGTAGCCCTATACAGGTAATGTGGTGTGTATACAGGTAGCCCTATACAGGTAATGTGGTGTGTATACAGGTAGCCCTATACAGGTAATGTGGTGAGTATACAGGTAATGTGGCGAGTATACAGGTAGCCCTATACAGGTAATGTGGTGAGTATACAGGTAGCCCTATACAGGTAATGTGGTGAGTATACAGGTAGCCCTATACAGGTAATGTGGTGAGTATACAGGTAGCCCTATACATATAATGTGGTGAGTATACAGGTAGCTCTATACAGGTAATGTAGTGAGTTTACAGGTAGCCCTATACAGGTAATGTAGTGAGTATACAGGTAGCCCTATACAGGTAATGTGGTGAGTATACAGGTAGTCCTATACAGGTAATGTGGTGAGTATACAGATAGCCCTATACAGGTAATGTGGTGAGTATACAGGTAGCCCTATACAGGTAATGTGGTGAGTATGGGGTGTATAATAGGAGATTCCTACTTGTCTATGCGTTGCTCCATCTCCTGGACCTGGGAGCCCCACAGCGGGGAACGAGGCTCTGAGGATGTTGGGGAAGAGGGGCCATCCATCAGCCATTGGTCTCTAAGAGACTTCCTCTGGATGGAGAGAGAAAGCGCGAGAGATAGAGGGAGGACACAGGGAGGGCACATGGAGAGAGGACACATGGAGAGAGGGAGGGAGGACACAGGGAGAGAGGACACATGGAGAGAGAGAGGGAGGGAGGACACATGGAGACAGGGAGGGCACATGGAGAGAGAGAGGGAGGACACATGGAGAGAATACACATGGAGACAGGGTGGGCACATGGGGAGCGCGAGAGAGGGAGGGAGGACACAGGGAGGGCACATGGAGAGAGAGAGGGAGAGAGGACACATGGAGAGAGGGAGGGAGGACACAAGGAGAGAGAGAGGGAGGGAGGACACAGGGAGAGAGGGAGGGAGGGAGGACACAGGGAGAGCAAGAGAAGTATGTCAGTCAACGTTGTCAACGTCATAGGCATCATCCAAACCATGCACTCCTACTCAGACACAACATGAGCTTAATGCAACATGGCATTGTCTTTAAATCTGACAGGTTTGTCTTCATTCTCACACACTATTGTTATGGTGTCAGTCGGTGGCTGTGACCTTTAAACCTCCCCATCCAATCAGCTTAGGTCACATCTCTCTATTAGACCTCATTCCCTACTCCACTTCCTTTCAATAAACCGCTCAACAGGTGTCCCATCCCTTTAACACTTCAATAAAGCCCTCAACAGGTGTCCCATCCCTTTAACACTTCAATAAAGCCCTCAACAGGTGTCCCATCCCTTTAACACTTCAATAAAGCCCTCAACAGGTGTCCCATCCCTTTAACACTTCAATAAAGGCCTCAACAGGTGTCCCATCCCTTTAACACTTCAATAAAGCCCTCAACAGGTGTCCCATCCCTTTAACTCATATCCCATACATTCAGACAGGAACACACTCCTTTCTGCCCCAAGTGTGCACTTGCTCACTTCACCTTATAGATTTAAAAGATTACTAGCCCATGCTTACACCAATCCAATGCTTTTAAATGCATGAGGGGGAGTGAATGAGTGCACACTTTTGCGAGCAAGGTAACAAATTGGGACACAAGGTCTCTCCTATCCTACCACTTCCCCCCCCCCCCCCGTTGGCCTCCTCTCCCCCTCTCCGCTCCTCCCCGCTGGCCCCGTCTCACCACCTCAGCTGAAGGTGAAATGTATAGCAGACCACTGACAGGAAGTCTGCAGAGAGCACTTCCTTCCTGTTGCTGTAGCAGCACAGGTCCTCTCAGAGCCAACATGTGTGTTTGCAGAACACCTCCCTCTAACCCAACAGGACTAATATGAAGTTCAATTAAATGGATCGTTTTCTCCTTCTAAGAAATACCTCATCAAGAGGGTCAGAAGTTTGATTGGTGGGTAAAACCAAGAAATTCAGATAAGTAAAAAGACATGATGGGTCAGCACTCAAAAAGATGTCGCATAAACTTTACTACATTTGACTATAAAAAAAGATGTATTTTCACTGCATCAGGGATAGAGTACACAGACGTTTCGGCTTTACAGTGTGTAGGTACTGAAGAAGGATGCAAAGCCGAAACATCTGCGCACGCTATCCCTGACGCGGGGAAAATAATAATATATATTTTTGAAATACAGTAAGCTTTATGGGACATCTTTTTGAGTGTGGACACCATCACAACTTTTTGCATAATTAAGAAATACCCATTGTCCTCAAAGAGTGGCTGAATACAAAACAGTCCACATCCTTCCCCCAGAGGACAAACATGAGATCACGTTGCATGACGATAACAATTAGAAGGCTTTAAAGCTGTGGGTGTGATAGCAGGCTGTAATTGACCTCTGAGGAAGTCGAGAGATCACTGCTGGTGACAGCCATTGAGAGCTCAGTACTACCTTTACCTCTGAGGAGTACAGAGCAGGGTTTGTTCCTTCAGTAGTCGGTACAGTACAGTTGTAGACAGAGGCGTTCTTGTAGGTTAGAAGTTAGCCAACTAAAAACTATGGTTAATGCAAGTTCGTTATAATTTAGCCTCATAAGGGTGGTTGGGGTAATCATTCTTGGAGGTGGCTCCAGGTAGCAGACTAAGGCAGACCAGTCACCTGAAACCATTTTCTCATTGGGTGTACACAAGCACACAGCAAGGATTTGAGGAATGCGCCCGGCAGGCAGTTGGAAGTGGTGTGAAAACAATAGAGCCGTCCAGTGCAGAGAGCAGAGCACGTAAACACACACACACCATTCTAGTGAAGGAAGGCCAAACCTCCCAACTCTGGCAGGCAGTTTCAGGAAGGGTGTGTTCTCAAGTAGACTAGGAGTTGTGTGTTGCTTGGAATGGAATTTGGAACTGAAGTAAGCCCCTTGCTAACACGCTGGAATGAGTCCGTACAGGATTTTGGCGGAACAACATTATGGCTACATTCTACATTTGTGGGGAAAGAAGAATGAGTGTGGAGGTTCTGTCCAGTATCCACCACCATATTCACAGAGAGAGCGTGTGTCTGAGTGTGTGTGGTCACTTTTCTGGCCATTTGACGTTACACCTCAGAATAAATAGTCCTACACAGTGAGAGGGGTGATGGGTCGGGGACAGTGAGAGGGATGACGGGTCGGGGACAGTGAGAGGGGTGACGGTCAGACCTTCAGGGTGTGTGTGTGTGTGTCACCTTGAGCTGCTGTAGCCTCAGCCTCTCCTCCTCCATCTCCCTCTTGGCCCTCTCCTGTTCCTCCTGCAGACGACGCTTCTCCTGAGAGAGAGGGGAGAGAGTGCAAGAGAGAGGGGGAGAGAGAGGGAGCGAGAGAGAGGGGAGAGAGAGAGAGCGAGAGAGCGAGAGAGAGGTGAGAGAGAGAGCGAGAGAGAGAGAGAGCGAGAGAGAGGGGAGAGAGAGCGAGAGAGAGGGGGAGAGAGCGAGAGAGAGGGGGGAGAGCGAGAGAGAGGGGGGGAGAGCGAGAGAGAGGGGGGAGAGCGAGAGAGAGGGGGGAGAGCGAGAGAGAGGGGGGAGAGCGAGAGAGAGGGGGGAGAGCGAGAGAGAGGGGGGAGAGAGCGAGAGAGAGGGGGGAGAGAGCGAGAGAGAGGGGAGAGAGCGAGAGAGAGGGGAGAGAGGGGAGAGAGAGCGAGAGAGAGCGAGAGAGGGGGGAGAGAGCGAGAGAGAGAGGTGGGAGAGCGAGAGAGAGAGGTGCGAGAGCGAGAGAGAGAGGGGGGAGAGCGAGAGAGAGGGGGGAGAGCGAGAGAGAGGGGCGAGAGCGAGAGAGAGGGGAGAGAGCGAGAGAGAGGGGAGAGAGGGGAGAGAGAGCGAGAGAGGGGGGAGAGAGCGAGAGAGAGAGGGGGGAGAGAGCGAGAGAGAGAGGTGGGAGAGCGAGAGAGAGAGGTGGGAGAGCGAGAGAGAGAGGTGGGAGAGCGAGAGAGAGAGGTGCGAGAGCGAGAGAGAGAGGGGGGAGAGCGAGAGAGAGGGGGGAGAGCGAGAGAGAGGGGCGAGAAGGGGCGCGAGACAATGAGAGAGGTGGAGGGATAAACAAAGAGGAAAAAATAGAAACAGAGGGAGAATAAAGAGAAAACAGAAAGAAGAGGTAATAAAGAGGAAAACACCTGGTCAAACCTGTCACCATTATCCTAGAGAGGTAGCCATCCTATAATAATCACTGTGTCTCCATGGAAATACTGTGGCGTTGTTTTACTGGGCTGAGGGAGGCGGCCTGGTGCAACACACTGCACTATGGGTAAATTATTCAGTAGCTATGGACAGACAGCGCAAGGAGCAGTGCTTAGTTTCCATGGGTCTGTATGTGTGGGTGTGTGTGTGTCAGGTGCTTGACTCACAGTGATCGCCTGCAGTCTCTGTGTGTACTTCTCTGCCTCGTCCATCTTCAATCTGTATGACAAGACAAGGGGTTAAAGGTTATAGGTTACATCCATCATTTACCTAAGGAAGTAGTTAAAGTGCTGCTCTAGGAACAGTTTTGCCTTTTAGAGCACAATTAATATGGTTATATGGACAGGTGGGGACCTGATCCTAGATCAGCACTCTGACCCTGAGATACCTGGAAGCCTTAGTTGTTTTTCTGGGAATTCATCTGGACGTTTCTATCTAGCTTGTGTTGTTTCACATTACGTATCCCTTGTGACATGGCCTCAGGCATCACAAGGCAAATGACTGTAACTACATGTTTGGATCCTCACAGCTGACACACAGCGGGACAATATGACTAGCCTGACTTGGTACGTACGAACACAGCCTGGAGGATGTGCTGTACCCGCCAACCTTTATTATAGAGCCTAGAAACAGATCATATATGCCATATATGCTTTTATCTAAAGCGACTTGGTCATGCCTGCATACATTTTACATATGGGTAGTCCCAGGAATTGAACCCACTATCCTGGCTTTGCAACCGCCATGCTCTACCAACTGATCGATAGAGGACCAGGAGATATATTTCTACTGTGTAGAAACAGTGATATTTCCTACTTCCCAAGGGAATATTGGAGACTGGACCCAATCCACTAGGAAAACACGACAATCACTCGTTTATACCTGCGATCTGGCAACCAATCACCACCTACCCTTCATCCTTCTCCACACAGTTCCTATCCTCTGCTCCAAGCCTTAGAAAACACCCTGATAGCTCCCTCAAACCCCAACCTCCCTGGTGTTTGGAGGCATTGGGGCTATGACAGCTTATAACCAGCTTATGAGCCTCCGTAGGGACGACGTTAGGTCTCAAGGGCAGCCAGGAATAGCAGTGAGGAGATAAACAAACTGTCTTTGATGAGGAGCATTGTTGAGCTCCCTACAGACGGAGTCTGATAATTAGATACAGTATGATGATACACAGCAGAGAGGGAGAGAGAAAGTTGGAGAAAAACTTGCACACAATGACTTAGTATTAGTCCAAGTGCGTAATCCATTGTCTTCACAGTATTCACTGAGTTGTGGAGATCTCCTACATGCTTCTACGCCACATGAGGGCCGGTGTGTAACAGACACTCCGCCCAGACCAGGTCCCTACGCACTACACTGTTAACTCAATGACACTTACAAATCAAATTGTAAGTGTAGACTAACAGTGAAATGCTTACATACGGGTCATTCCCAACAATGCAGAGAGAAATAATAACACGAGGAACAAATACACAATGAGTAACGATAACTTACATATATACACACACAAGGTACCAGTAACTGTTACTATGGCAATGCTCTCAGACCCCCCCAAAGACATTAACTACTAAGTATGTTCCAATCCCCCCGAACAAGTTCCCTAGAGAGTTCCCTCAGTTCAGTTCATCAACCAACTAGTTGAGATTGATAGAGAAAAGAGGCACAAGCAGGATGGTTAAGTCTAGAGGAGGAACTGGTTCAGTGTGTGTGTGTGTGTGTGTGTGTGTGTGTGTGTGTGTGTGTGTGTGTGTGTGTGTGTGTGTGTGTGTGTGTGTGTGTGTGTGTGTGTGTGTGTGTAAATCCGCTAGAGTAGATGAGAAACCTCGTCTTCTGGACCGACCACACTAGCTAGCGGTGGTTAACGTTTATTTGGTTGGCATGGCTTCAGTGCAAACACTCCCAGAGCCTTGGTGTGCAACACACACAGTGTGTAAAAGGATGTATATTTGCCCTGTGGGGAGGCTACATGGTTTCTGCTAGCGTAGCGTTCTCTGTGGGAACACGTGGTTGTATAGCGGGGCGGTAGCCTATCTTAATCATGACGGGCCCAGGTGCCCATATCACCACCCATATTTCCCTTAAAATGTCAATTATTTTGTTGGTAAGGCTGTGTGTTAATATTACTAAACATTGTAATAGCAGAACAGAACCTAATCTAAGGGCACATTTGAAGCTGTTCCCAGAGAAGCCGCAATATAGCCAATACATTCAGCACCATGGACAGCGGTCAGAAATTAACCTGTATAAGTTGATCAACACCACCGAAAGCACAAATCGGTCAAGAAACACCCTATTTTATCTGCAAATAATAGGCAATAGCCTATATTATAAAACATAAATATATAGATCAATCTCTCGACAGAAACACCGAAACACAGCTATTCTCAACCTGGCCAAGATACAGCAAAGCAGTTAGTCACATACAACACAGAGTTTTTTTAAAACATTTTTTTTATTTTTTTGGGGGGGGTGGATCAGCTTAATATTGCGGACAGAATGTTGCTTCCAATGTAATTGTCTGCATCATTTCCAATCCCCCATATTTTTTTGGGTAAATATATATATCCATTCACGTATGCATACATATACACATATATACATACACATACCTACATAGACATACATACTTTTTTAAAAGAGTATACCTTTATTATTATTCCCCGCAAACCCTACCACCGATCCCCCAATTGGAGTAAACTGATAAACATTTCTGTTTTTACCTTCAATTTATACATCTTATACACATTTTACAGACACAGTCTACTTTATAATAGTTCTCTCTTGTTTGTTCTTAGTCCTTCCTCTATTTCTGTTGTCCATCCAGTTTGATTTCCACTTGTAACTGTGCTATTTCACAATAGCTCCGCACCTATACACATTTCACAGATCCCGTATGCCCCACATTGTTTATCTTGTTATTAGTCCCACCCTTCAGCTCCACCCAACCTTTCCCATCTATCTTCCAACATCATCCATTTCGGATTTTTATTTGCCATATATTTTTCAACTGTGCTGTGATGCTTCACAAAAGATTTGAATCTTCCTATTCTCATAGCTTCCACGGATTGTAAATTAAAAATAAAATGTTTTGCTAAAATAATTGTTATATTATTGATTGATTGACTATGGCTTTTCAAATCCCCCAGTATTGCTATCTGTAGCGTTAGTTCTACGCAAATGTTGCAATTCTTCAACCATTCCTGGACCTGTGACCAAAAACGAGCTACATGCGGACAATACCAAAATAAATGGTCTAATGACTCTGCCTCCTCACAGCAGAATCTACAGAGCTGGGAAGTTTGTATCCCCCATATATATAACATTCTATTAGTTGCAAGAATTTTGTACAATAATTTAAATCGAAAAATTCGAAGTTTTGAATCCGGCGTTGTTTTGCGTATCAATTCATAAACCATGTGCCATGGAATGGGTACATGTAACAGTCCTGACCTATTTATGTTAGTTTTTATGTGTTTTTGGTCAGGGCATGTGTTTTGGGTGGGCAGTCTATGTTACCTGTTTCTATGTTGGTTTCGGTTTGCCTGGTATGGCTCTTGATTAGAGGCAGGTGGTTTGCATTTTCCTCTAATCAAGAGTCATATTTAGGTAGGGCATTATCACTGTGTGTTTGTGGGTGATTGTCTCCTGTGATGTCTTCGTTATGTTCGTTGTATTCACTTTTGGAGCTGTTTGGCTGTTCGTATGTTTCGATGTCCGTTCCTGTTCGTGAGTTTACGTTTGTCCATGTAAGTTTATGTTCAGGTTGCGTGTACGTCGTTTTGTTATTTTGTAAATTTTGAAAGTGTTTGTTTTCCTGTCATCAGTTTTCGTATTAATAATAAAAGATGGCATATTTCCCTGACTCCGCATATTGGTCTGAAGATCCTTCTCTCCTCACCTCATCTGAGGATGAGGAGAGCGACAGCTCTAACAGAATTACCCACCATAGGACCAAGCGGCATGGAAGGCGGCAACAGGACCTACCTACACAGGATTCATGGACATGGGAGGAGATACTGGATGGTAAGGGGCCGTGGGCTCAACCGGGAGAATATCGCCTTCCTCGTGAAGAGCTGGAGGCAGCTAAAGCCGAGAGGAGGCGATATGAGGAGGCAGCACGAAGACAAGGCTGGAAGCCCGTGAGTACAACCCAAAAATTTCTTGGGGGGGGCCTTAAAGGGAGTGTGGCGAAGTCAGGTAGGAAACCTGCGCCTACTCCTTGTACTTACCGTGGAGAGCGGGAGTACGGGCAGACACCGTGTTACGCAGTAGAGCGCACGGTGTCTCCTGTACGCGTGCATAGCCCGGTTCGGTACATTTCAGCTCCACGTATCGGCCGGGCTAGACTGAGCGTTGAGCCGTATGTCATGAAGCCGGCCCAACGCATCTGGTCACCAGTGCGTCTCCTCGGGCCGGCGTACATGGCACCAGCCTTACGCATGGTGTCCCCGGTTCGCCTACATAGGCCGGTGCGGGTTATTCCACCTCCCCGCACTGGTCAGGCGACGGGGAGCATAGAACCAGGTAGGGTTGGGCAGGCTCGGCGTTCAAGGGAGCCAGTACGCCTGCACGGTCCGGTATTTCCGGCGCCACCTCCCCGCCCCAATCCAGTACCACCAGTGCCTCCTCCACGCACTAGCTATATGGTGCGTGTCTCCAGCCCTTTACCACCAGTGTCTAAACCACGCACCAAGCCTCCTGTGTGTCCCCAGAGTCCTGTGCGTCCTGTTGCTGCTCCCCGCACTAGCCCTGAGATGCGTGTCCCCAGCCCGGTGCCACCAGTCCCGGCACCACGCACCAGGCCTACAGTGCGCCTCAGCCGGCAGGAGTCTGCCGTCTGCACAGCGTTGACTGAACTGCTCGTCTCCCCAGCGCCATCTGAGCCATCCGTCTCCCCAGCGCCATCTGAGCCATCCGTCTCCCCAGCGCCATCTGAGCCATCCGTCTGCAATGAGCCTGCAAAGCCGCCCGTCTGCCATGAGCCTGCAAAGCCGCCCGTCTGCCATGAGCCCACTGAGCCGTCCGCCAGACAGGAGCCGCTAGAGCCGCCAGCCAGACAGGAGCCGCTAGAGCCGTCCGTCAGACAGGATCTGCCAGAGCCGCCAACCAGACAGGATCTGCCAGAGCCGCCAACCAGACAGGATCTGCCAGAGCCGCCAACCAGACAGGATCTGCCAGAGCCGCCAACCAGCCATGAGCAGCCAGATCCGTCAGCCAGCCATGAGCAGCCAGATCCGTCAGCCAGCCATGAGCAGCCAGATCCGTCAGCTAGCCATGAGCAGCCAGATCCGTCAGCTAGCCATGAGCAGCCAGATCCGTCAGCTAGCCATGAGCAGCCAGATCCGTCAGCTAGCCATGAGCAGCCAGATCCGTCAGCTAGCCATGAGCAGCCAGATCCGTCAGCTAGCCATGAGCAGCCAGATCCGTCAGCCAGCCATGAGCAGCCAGATCCGTCAGCCAGCCATGAGCAGCCAGATCCGTCAGCCAGCCATGAGCAGCCAGATCCGTCAGCCAGCCATGAGCAGCCAGATCCGTCAGCCAGCCATGAGCAGCCAGATCTGTCAGCCAGCCATGGGCCGTCCCTCAGTCCGGAGCTGCAGTCCCTCAGTCCGGAGCTGCAGTCCCTCAGTCCGGAGCTGCAGTCCCTCAGTCCGGAGCTGCCATTCCTCAGTCCGGAGCTGCCCCTTACCCTGGAGCTGCCCCTTACCCCGGTGCTGCCCCTTGTCCCGGTGCTGCCCCTTGTCCCGGTGCTGCCCCTTGTCCCGGTGCTGCCCCTTGTCCCGGTGCTGCCCCTTGTCCCGGTGCTGCCCCTTGTCCCGGTGCTGCCCCTTGTCCCGGTGCTGCCCCTTGTCCCGGTGCTGCCCCTTGTCCCGGTGCTGCCCCTTGTCCCGGTGCTGCCCCTTGTCCCGGTGCTGCCCCTTGTCCCGGTGCTGCCCCTTGTCCCGGTGCTGCCCCTTGTCCCGGTGCTGCCCCTTGTCCCGGTGCTGCCCCTTGTCCCGGTGCTGCCCCTTGTCCCGGTGCTGCCCCTTGTCCCGGTGCTGCCCCTTGTCCCGGTGCTGCCCCTTGTCCCGGTGCTGCCCCTTATTCCAGTGATGGTCCTTATCCTGGTGCTGCCCCTTGTTTTTGTGCTGCCCCTTGTCCCGGTGCTACCCCTTGTCCCGGTGCTGCCCCTTGTTCCGGTGCTAGCTGATTATTTAGGGGAAGGTAATGTTTGGGTGGTCAGTGGTAGGGGTAGACAGAAGAGGGGAGTGACTATGGTGGTATGGGGACAGCGTCCGGAACCGGAACCACCACCGTGGTCAACTGCCCACCCGGACCCTCCCCTGGACTTTGTGCTGGTGCGCCCGGCGTTCGCACCTTGGGGGGGGGGGTACTGTAACAGTCCTGACCTATTTATGTTAGTTTTTATGTGTTTTTGGTCAGGGCATGTGTTTTGGGTGGGCAGTCTATGTTACCTGTTTCTATGTTGGTTTCGGTTTGCCTGGTATGGCTCTTGATTAGAGGCAGGTGGTTTGCATTTTCCTCTAATCAAGAGTCATATTTAGGTAGGGCATTATCACTGTGTGTTTGTGGGTGATTGTCTCCTGTGATGTCTTCGTTATGTTCGTTGTATTCACTTTTGGAGCTGTTTGGCTGTTCGTATGTTTCGATGTCCGTTCCTGTTCGTGAGTTTACGTTTGTCCATGTAAGTTTATGTTCAGGTTGCGTGTACGTCGTTTTGTTATTTTGTAAATTTTGAAAGTGTTTGTTTTCCTGTCATCAGTTTTCGTATTAATAATAAAAGATGGCATATTTCCCTGACTCCGCATATTGGTCTGAAGATCCTTCTCTCCTCACCTCATCTGAGGATGAGGAGAGCGACAGCTCTAACAGTACATCGAAAATCTCTTCCCAACTATTTTGCAATTTATATGGCACAGCTGTAAGTTTTTTGGTCCTTAAATTAAATTGGTATATGTTTTTATTTATCACACTTTTCTTTAACCATTTATGTTCTTTAATATAAGGCCGACATACAAGTTCCTTACTTTTATCCCCTTCTACCTGCCTCTTCCATTTTTGTGGTAATGCTGCAATTAATTGGTTGTAATTTTGGGTAGAGCAGACATTTCCATATGTCTGTGTTAGCTGCATGTGTGACATTACTCCACCAGTCCTATTTATGATATCATTCACAAAAATTATACCTTTTTTAAACATTTCTTCGATAAATACAGTTTTTTTATCAATTACTATATTTGAATTTAACCACAATATTTGTTGTACTATTTGTTCCGTCCTTTCAGGTGGATTAAACTGTAATTGCAACCAACTTTCTAAGGCTTGTTTAAAAAATAAAGATATTTTGGAGATTATTTCCTTTTCAAGCAACCCGAAAGTGAGCAGGTGTAATCTGAATAAAGGGGAAAAGGCCCTTCTTGAACATAGGATGAGACATTCGCACCAATCTACTAGAGAACCAGTTTGGATTTAAGTATAACTTTTGTATGACTGATGCCTTTAGTGAGAGGTCTAATGCTTTAATATTTAATAATTTCTGCCCTCCGAATTCATATTCGTTATATAAATAGGCCCTTTTAATTTTATCTGGCTTGCCGTTCCAAATAAAATGGAATATCTTTTGTTCATATAATTTAAAAAGCAGGTCACTAGGTGTAGGCAAAACCATAAGCAAATAGGTAAACTGTGATATGATTAAAGAGTTAATCAGTGTGACTTTCCCACAAATAGACAGGTATTTTCCTTTCCATGGTAGCAAGATCTTATCTATTTTTGCTAACTTTCTATAAAAATGTATTGGAGTGAGATCATTTCTTTCTTTTGGGATTTGTATACCGAGTATGTCCACATCTCCGTCAGACCATTTAATTGGTAAACTACATGGCAATGTAAAATGTGTATTTTTTAGTGATCCAATACGTAATATGTGTCACGGCTCCTCCTCTGCAGTGCAGGGGGCGGTTCCTCCTGCAGGCAGAGGAGGGTCGTTAAGTGATTGGAGCCACCTGGGCTCAGGGTATAAAACTGCTTACTAATCATCTCTCTCTCTCTCTGCTCCTCCAGGTATGCTCATGATTTGTTTGTTCCTTTGTAGTTTTGCATAGTTTTCACTCAGTCATGTTCACACACACTTATTCATGCATCCATGCACTTTACATACACCTTACATTATAATACTTCCACACCTCATTCCTTTTTCTTAGTTTTAAGTTAATAGTTTTGTTTGTAATAAAGAACACTTTTTAATTGGCCTATACCTGTTGTTCGTGTCCCCTCATTTTTGTCACAGGCTATGAGCCGGCTTGTGACATATGGTACATTTATCATAATTTGGTTTTAATCCAGAGAGGATAGCAAAAGTATCTAGATCCTCTAAGAGGCCGTGGAGAGATTCTAGTTGTGGTTTTAAAAGAAAACATGAATCATCAGCGTACAATGACACCTTAGTTTTTAGGCCCTGGATTTCTAATCCCTTAATATTAATGTTTGATCTAATTTTAACAGCTAACATTTCGATGGCAATAATAAATAGATATGCCGATAGTGGACAACCTTGTTTTACTCCTCTAGATAGTTTAAAACTTTCTGAGATGTAGCCATTATTTACTATTTTACACCTAGGGTTACTATACATAATTTTTACCCATTTTATAAGAGATTCCCCAAAATTGAAATATTCTAGGCATTTATATATAAACTCCAGTCGTACTTTATCAAAAGCCTTTTCAAAATCAGCTATGAAAACCAGGCCTGGTGTCCCCGATATGTCATAGTGTTCTATTGTTTCCAGTACTTGCCTTATATTATCTCCAATGTATCATCCATGTAAAAAACCTGTCTGATTAGGATGAATAATATCTGACAAAACTTTTTTTATTCTATGCGCCAAGCATTTTGCTAGGATTTTTGCATCACAACACTGAAGTGTAAGAGGTCTCCATTTTTTTAAATGGACTGGATCTTTATATATACCACTTGGGTCCTGTTTCAGTAATAATGATATCACACCTTGTTGCGTGTCTGATAATCTATCATTTATATAGGAGTGGTTAAAACAAGCTAATAATGGTCCTTTGAGTATATCAAAAAAATGTTTGTATACTTCCACTGGTATGCCATCCAGTCCTGGAGTTTTCCCATCATTAAAGGCCCCAATTGCATCAAGTAGTTCCTCCTCTGTAATTAGGCCTTCACATGAGTCTTTCTGTACAGATGTTAATTTTACATTATTATTAGGGAAAAAATCCATACAATTAGTTTCAGTTAGTGGAGATGGAGGAGCCTGAAACGAAAACATATTATTAAAGTACTTTACTTCCTCTTTCAAAATATCATTTGGTGAATCATGCGTAACAAGTTTTAATACGTTTTTTTTGGGGTAGCATTTCTATATTGAAGATTGAAAAAGAATTTGGTGCATTTTTCCCCATATTCCATCCAGTTCGCTTTATTTTTATAATATATTACACTGGATCTTAAGTTAACACCACACCATCCACACATACTGTGCCTTCTGTTTACTTAGTTTTTATCTTCACTATGTAGAAATAGTGCTTGTGTTCAATTAGTTATATGTGAGGATTTATAGAAAAGCTATATTTTGTATTGTATTGTTACAATCAATAACCGGACTTGAATTGTGTTTATTTTCCTCATCTATGAGAACTTTGTAATTTTTAAAATAACCATGGAGTAGTCTTTGTGTCTCTGAACAACTGGTTATCAATATATAGTTTATCAACGACGAGAGCTACTCGTTTCGCTTTTAATCTATTTTCTTTGAAAATTGGATACAGAACTTTGCGCCGTTCTGCAATTTCTTTCGGAAACTGATCATTCATGCCAATTTTGGTCCCAGCAAGTCTTACCCAGGCTTTTAACCATTATTTGCGTGTGTTCCTTCTCCAATGTCGCAGCTTTTTCATCACTCATCTCTAGGCTTGCCTTCAACTCTTTTATATCTTTACTAACTAATTCAAGTATACCCAGTTTGTCATTTATTGATTTAAACAGATCGGTTTCGACCTTTACCATTGCCGGTGGTGAGAATATTAGATCAGTGTCGGTTGAGGAGTCACGTTTTTGTTTTTGAATCGGTTCCCCTGTCTTACTCTCCGTCATGTTTGGGTATTGCTTGTTTTCGTAATATTTGTCGATAAATGTCTCTAGTCTTAGGATTTGTTTTGTGTTATTATCCAGATTGAAGGTTATCACCCATCAGATTATTTAGTGCTAATATTTTAGTCTAATTTAGCAGATATTTAGAATATTATGTTTTATCTTGAGGTGCTCTACATAACTTCGTTCAGTCCGCCATTACCTTTACGTTACCTTTACGTCCGCCGTCCTACGTCCCTATTGTGCCTCAACACAGAGTTACACATGGAATAAAGCAAACATATAATCAATAATATAGTAGGAAAAAATATATATGTGCAAACGAGGTAGGATAAGAGAGGTAAGGCAATAAATAGGCCATGGTGGCGAAGTTATTACAATATAGCAATTAAACACTGGAATGGTAGAATGTGCAGAAGATGAATGTGCAAGTAGAGATACTGGGGTGCAAAGGAGCAAGATATATATATTTAAAAAAATACAGTATAGGGATGAGGTAGATTGGATGGGCTATTTACAGATGAGCTATGTACAGTTGCAGTGATCTGTGAGCTGCTCTGACAGCTGGTGCTTAAAGCTAGTGAGGGAGGTAAGAGTCTCCATCTTTAGTGATTTTTGCAGTTCGTTCCAGTCATTGGCAGCAGAGAACTGGAAGGAGAGGCAGCCAAAGGAAGAATTGGCTTTGGGGGTGACCAGTGAGATATATCTGCTGGAGCATGTGCTACGGGTGGGTGCTGCTATGGTGACCAGTGAGCTGAGATAAGGCGGAGCTTTACCTAGCAGAGACTTGTAGATGACATGGAGCCAGTGGGTTTGGCGACGAGTATGGGAGCAAGGGCCAGCCAACGAGAGTGTACTTGTCACAGGGTAGTGGGTAGTATATGGGGCCTTGGTGACAAAACAGATGGCACTGTGATAGACTGCATCCAATTTGCTGAGTAGAGTGTTGGAGGCTATTTTGTAAATGACATCACCGAAGTCGAGGATCAGAAGGACGGTCAGTTTTACGAGGGTATGTTTGGCAGCATGAGTGAAGGAGGCCTTGTTGTGAAATAGGAAGCCGATTCTAGATTTAATTTTGGTTTGGAGATGTTTAATGTGAGTCTGGAAGGAGAGTTTACAGTCTAACCAGACACCTAGGTATTTGTAGTTGTCCACATATTCTAAGTCAGAAACGTTTTGGAGACGACGTTCACATTTTCTAAAACCTTAGTCTGCAGACTAAAACCACTTTCTTTTCAAGTGCTGCTGCATCATCCCTCTCGTCCTTCCTGACACTTAACAGCACCAGTCTTGGTGAGGGCCTTCATTACGTCCACATATCTGTATCTCAGGGCAGCAAGGGACTCATATCTAGATGACTGGGCCCTACCCGCTGGTCGTTTTAGAGTTACATTTTCTTTTCTGGTGCAAACTCAAATAACACTCACCATCTCTTTATGCTATGCCGAAGAAGGTGTATAACAGTTCAACAGCATCATAAAAAAATCATATTTGGCACATTCTTGACAGAGTTGTCAATGTGACAGAGTTGCAATGCACATAAACAGCAAGCGTCGCTCTTTCTGATATTCTGGCCGGCACACCCCGAATAGACCCTGCTCATGTTAGCAGCTCCATCATACCCCTGCCTAAGACATTTTGAAATATCCAGCCCATTATCCTCTATGCTGCCCAGCATTTTATGTTGAAGCTCAGCTGCTGATGTGTCAGCAGTCTACAGAAATCCCCAAAACAACTGATGGTCAGATCTGTGGTGACATTATTTACATCCCTTATCACTCTCACATAGCGATAAACTTGGCTTAACTGGTCTACTTTGGATACATCCGGTGTGGTGTCCATAATACAAAAAAATTGAAGTATATATATATATTTTTTTAAATGGGTCTTCCTGCATCTCTCCCTGAATGTCACATTTCACTTGTTCGGCAAAGATATAAAATCAGCTGATTTTGGATTTGAGGACTGAGATAGTTAACGGATCCCGATGGGCATTCTAAAAGTTATTTCAGAACTGGGTCGTAAAATGACAGCAGTTGAATTTTCCTGAGAAACTTCCCACTGTTGGTCTGCCCCAGCTTTTCACAGTGCCCTCAACGCCAAATTACATGATGCAAGTGTGAAAGTTACATTAACTATGCGCTCAAACACCTGTTGCCCGAAATTTGCTGTGTTACGTACGCCTTTCTCCATTTCTGCATCAAAGGTGCCATTGAGCTTCCATTGCTCATATACCAAACAGGCAGCCATGTGATTCTGGGATGTCTCATGACATGCTATTTTGGATGTTAGATGGCGCCAATCTCTCACCCCATTCACCAGAGAAGGGGCACTCCGATCTCCGAACAGCCAGCAAGGCTCACAATACGCACAACATAGCCATGTACGTGGTCATTTGATTCCAGCCTTGGTTGTAGTGGTGTAATACGACTTGGAAAAGCACCACCTTTCGTCATCTCTTGGGAATGGGCCAGTAGGCTTACACGAGCCTAATGCAATAACGTGCCGTTTATCTTTTGCATCCACATTTGTTGCATAATGCCCCCTGTCAGTTGGATTGGTAAAAAGGCCATCTGTCCCACTTCCACCTGTTTCCTCAGCCGCCACGATTCTAGCCTCGCCCTGCTCCTCTTCCTCCCCGCCCGGGGATAGCTTGTCCGGCCTGGCTTGTGCTCAGGGTCGTATCCGCCGATACCTGACAACCAGTATCCTCCTCTGTCACAGTTGCTTCTTCTGGCAGGATGAAACAGCTTGGCCGTGGCTCACTTGACCCGCTAAAAGCTGCTGCTGGCGATGAGAAACCTACATCCTCTTCTGGTCCCGCTACATGGCTTGTGCCAGCAATGGCTGCACTTGAAAAATGAAACAAATTTTGATTCTTGCTTTGCTTTCTTATTTTTGCCCTTCCTCTTTTGGGCTCCACTTTTTAAATCCGTAATTTTTTATTCTCGACTTTCTCTCTTTATTAATTTATAGGCCGTTGTCTCTTGATAGCTAGCTCAGTTTTTGCTGAAAACGATGACAGAAACAACGCTTTGGAGAGTATTTGGACAATGAGTCCCAGAATCCATTTCATTATCTTAAACTTGGTATTGAAACTGTTGAATAATATGATTTATTTAGCAAGTTAAATGGATTTATTGTCATCAATACACTAAAATATCACGCTGACTTATGTAGTGGCAAAAAAAAATGTTGCTGAAACCATCAGCGGGATCATTTATCATATAGCCTACTTTAAAGAAAGATCTTCTCGTCAAATCGTAGACGTGATGGACCCGCGTCAACAATTAATACTTGGGCATGGTGGAGCGCTATTCAAATGACATAGGGGGCCCTGGTGCGTCACGGGCCCTGGTACGGGCCCTGGTGCGACCGCACCGGCTGAAGCTACGCCACTGAGCAGGGGGTTATATGGTTTATATGGAGCATTCTTCCCTCAAGGTGCCGCCACCATGTCGGTCTCTCACAGACACACGGTTACTCAGCAGTAATAGGTTATGGACGTGTCATGCACAAGTACACATTGAGGTGGACGTGTTGGGGGTTGTGTCAAACAAGCATGCAGCCATGAGCACACAGACAGTAGTGAAGGTTACGTCCAAGCCCAGACCCAGTAACAGTGAGGGGTTTCTAGTCAAGTCTCAGATCAAATGATGAGGGTCAGGTTGGTAAAAGGCTAAATTAGTCCATACAGTGACATCACCGTGGCGATCAAACAGAGTTCAGCCACGCACACTGACACAATTACCCCCGTGTTGCCGTCGGCGACCGACGCAGCACGACACACTTCAAAGCAATGATTGTTTCTGCTCCATTTCCTCCCGACATTTGGAGTTAGAGAGGGACAGAGACCGGGCTGACCCTGTGAGGTTCAAACAGGAAACACACACACACACACACACACACACACACACCCTTTGTCCATAAGCACAGGTAGAGGTAGTACTTGTTAGTGGAGCATGTCCACACTACCTCAATTAGCACAGTAATGTAAAGTAAATGAACAAGTATGGCTTCATTCACATGTATGATGATTTCAGGGTGCAGACAACAGTTGTACAGTAGTGGCTAAAGCATAAACAGATTTGTATCCTATCCAGGCTATTCCACTAGTACCCCAGGGTTCTGATCTGCACTAGTAAGCTACCACTAAGGTGTCATGCCATGGGGTAAGACAATGGAATACACTACACTGGAGGTTGCACTGGAGCAATACGTATTGCACTGAAGGTTGGGTCACTTGGGACTGAAGATGAGATGTAAAAGGGCTCACTTGTTGCCATGGAGACAGAGTTAATCCAATCTAGAGTGTGAATAAGTATATTTTAAGTCTGAGCGGCCAGAGGCAGTATTTTACTTTCCGAGAGGACTTCAACAAATCAGAATTATCTGGGCTCTACGCCCCCTAGCCTCTGGGGGGGAAGTGCAACTGTGCTCGACTAGCCTTGACTGGCCACCTCTTGACGACAGAAAGGAAGTCCGGTCTGGTGTGTGAATGTGAGAGAGATGTGTTGTGGGGATAAGGTGGTGTGAGTGTCTGTGGGGGGGGGGCAGGCTTCAGCACCCAACACAACAAGACAGCCTTTCAAAAGGATGCTGAATAGCACCATGGGCCCAACAAATTAAAATTAAGAATCAAGGCTTCTTCCTCTGTCTGACATCAATAATATCAGATTCAGGGAATATCAGTGTAGACACACTGCTACAGTCCAAGGCCATTGGAAACTGGCATCGCATCTCTCTCTCTGTTTGGGAAGAGGGAAAGAGCACACACCAGTAAGCGTCCTCCAGACGATCGGCGACGAGCCATCCAATCACAAAGACCCAGAGCTCACACACATCCCCTGCTGTTGTTATTGGCTGCCAGTCAGAAGTTGATTGAAATAGACCCCACCAATCATAACATAGAGTTCCTGGAAAGAGTCCTCATTCTTTATGTGTGTAAGAAAATAATCAAAGGCAATTCCTCTCTGTGTGTGTGTGTGTGTACACTCAATCATAGAGTCTATAGCTTGAAGGGGCGATTTGTTGCAAAGTGCTTTTTCATCACCCATAGATTTTCAGTTCCTCACAGAGGGTCAGTCTAGTAGAGAAACCCTCTTTGTCATGGTTGTGCTGCTGGTTTAGATACAGACACCAACCTAGGAGGAGACAGATAAATCAATCATAGTGTTGCGAGTGTGTGTGAGAGAGATGAGAAGACCGTGTACGTGACCGAGTGTTATCTGATATACAGTACAAGTCAAATTTGGACACCTGCTCATTCAAGGGGTTTTCTTTAAATTTGACTAATTTCTACATTGTAGAATAATAGTGAAGACATCAAAAGTATGACATAACACATATGGAATCATGTAGTATGCAAAAAAAGTTCAATCAAAATATATTTCATATGAGATTCCTCAAAGTAGCCACCCTTTGCCTTAATGACAGCTTTGCACACTCTTGGCATTCTCTCAACCAGCTTCATGAGGTTGTCACCTGGAATGCATTTCAATTAACAGATGTGCCATGTTACATTTTATTTTGTGGAATTTCTTTCCTTCTTAATTTGTTTGAGCCAATCAGTTGTGATGTGACAAGGTAGTGGTAGTATACAGAAGATAGCCCTATTTGGTAAAAGACAAAGTTCATATTATGGCAAGAATAGCTCAAATAAACAAAGAAACGAGAGTCCATCATTACTTTAAGACATGATCAGTCAATACGGAACATTTCAAGAACTTGAAAAAAAAAAACATCAAGTGCTATGATGAAACTGGCTCTCATGAGGACCACCACAGGAAAGGAAGACCCACAGTTACCTCTGCTGCAGAGGATACGTTCATTGGAGTTACAAGCCTCAGAAATTTCAGCCCAAATAAATGCTTCAGAGCTCAAGTAACAGACACAGCATAACATCAACTGTTCAGAGGAGACTGCGCAAATCAGGCCTTCATGGTCGAATTACTGCAAAGAAACCACTACTAAAGGACACCAATAAGAAGAGACTTGCTTTGGCCAAAAACACATTTTTGGTTCCAACCGCTGTGTCTTTGTGAGACGCAGAGTAGGTGAACAGATGATCTCTGCACGTGAAGCATGGAGGAGGTGGTGTGATGGTGCTTTGCTGGTGACACTGGCAGT
Organism: Salvelinus fontinalis; assembly: GCF_029448725.1. NCBI lineage: Eukaryota > Metazoa > Chordata > Actinopteri > Salmoniformes > Salmonidae > Salvelinus > Salvelinus fontinalis. Next base: position 14,919,515 of record NC_074704.1, on the reverse strand, counting down.
GATTTATTTAGAATTCAAGGCACACTTAACCAGCATGGCTACCACAGCATTCTGCAGAGATATGCCATCCCACCTGGTTTGCGCTTAGTTGGACTGTCATTTGTTTTTCAACAGGACAATGACCCAAAACACACCTCCAGGCTGTGTAAAGGCTATTTGACAAAGAAGGAGAGTGATGGAGTGCTGCATCAGATGACCTGGCCTCCACAAATCACCCGAACTCAACCCAATTGAGATGGTTTGGGATGAGTTGGACTACAGAGTGAAGGAAAAGCAGCCAACAAGTGCTCAGCATTTGTGGGAACTCCTTCAAGATGGTTGGAAAAGCATTCCAGGTGAAGCTGGTTGAGAGAATGCCAAGTGTGCAAAGTTGTCATCAAGGCAAAGGGTGGCTAATTTGAAGAAACTAAAATATATTTTGATTTGTTTAACACTTTTTTGGTTACTACATGTGTTATTTCATAGTTGATGTCTTCACTATTATTCTACAAAGTATAAAACAGTAAAAATAAAGACAAGCCCTTGAACGAGTAGGTGTGTCCAAACTTATGACTGGCACTGTATATATATTGTGTGTGTGTGATGACAGGAATCTATGGTGTTTGCTTGGGCCAGATCCAACAGCACACTGCCCACTATAATTTCTTTGTGACAGGCTGGGTCAGGGGAATGAAAACACTGCATTCCTATTGAGCGGTGTTTGTATGTATGTGTATGCTGCAATAGCAGCCCAGTGTCAACAGTGAACAGACTGGGAGTGTGGCAGGGATTACCAAAGTAAACTACAGATCACTATTCTTAGTCATTTATCAAGTTACCCCACACAACCAATGTCTAGTGGATTCAATGACTTCCTTCACACACACACCACTTGATTATTTCAGTATTGCATCATTATCTGCAACGGTGCCTGGAGTGCACAGTAATGTCATTATACAGTACATCATGTCCCATGACAAATAACATGTAGGTTTGTGTGGGATGTTTCCTCCTCTTCATAGTGCTGGGCTGTAAGGAGTCTCAGCCCAGGGTGCATCAATGCCCCCTCTGTCAGGTGCTCCTTTGAGTTCCGCACACACACACACAATAGTGTCTCTGTTTGTCCAGGGGCCAGGCTTCTCCTCCTCCACCGCGCTCTCTGCAATATCCTCCACTGGTGTAGTCATGGAACACTAAGGTACAACACACACACCATCACTTCGCTCACTGCCTACCTGATCCCTCAGCCCTGGAGGCAGCTCTCTAAGCCTGGCCTACTGAACACATCTCTGAGGGGAATTACCAGCTGAACTATCTGAGCTACACTGGCTGCGTCCCAATGGCAACCCATTGCCTACATAGAGCTCTGGTCAAAAGTAGTGCACTATGGGCCTGGGTCAAAAGTAGTGTATTACGTAGGGAATAGTGTGGCATTGGGACACATTCAGTGAATTGAGGGGAGTTAAAAGGATAAAGTACCAGACAAAAAAAAAGTTTAACTTTTGCCATTGATCAGGCAGAGAGCTGAGGGTTCTATGTAGTTGCAGAGTAAGCCATGCTGACTGTCTAAGACTAAGCCATGAGAGAGAGAGAGAACAAGAGATGAGAGGACAACAACATTCTACTGAGACAGAGCAGGACACGACATGCTGTTGAAACACTGATATGTCTGTGATACGTGTGTGTGTATGTGTGTGTGTGGCTTATTTGAGTTAATCATAAGCACTCATATGTCAGGCTCTATATCGTCAGGAAATGTGGGAGTGTGTGTATATATAGAGGTGAGAGAGGGGTGAAAGGTCAGCATGTAGGTCTCGTATCTAGAACCACTGTTTAAACACAACCTGACAGGTAACACAAATCGCACCACACACACACACACGGTGAAGCACCAGTTGATTGACATAACCAGGAGAGAGGGAGGAGTCGGATAGGGGAGGAGTCGGAGATAGAACTGCTGGGTACATATTAATTCTTTCTTTAAAATGTTCTTACACGTTTGCTTTGGCAAAATGTTTGACTTTGTAAGTTGCTACACTTTCCATATCAATAAACTTTGTTTCTTGAATTGAATTGAAAGTGTCAGAGAGAAACAGAGTGAGCAACGGAGAGAGAGAGCAATCGAGCGCAAGAGAGAATAAGATCAAGAGACTAACAGGGGCCCAGGATGAGACACCTGTTCTGACAAGACACCTCGGGCTGCCTCACAGCACAAACATGTCACACACACATGATTTCCAATTGTCGCCAGAGACGTTCAGATGTTTCTGAGAACTGACATCCCTACTTATTATCCCCTTTGTCATCACTGATTCCATCAGTTAAAGCACAAAATGACATGTCAAACCAGCTCGTTGAATATACACAGGGCCACGTGTATTCTCACACACTCGAGCATAATACAAACATGCCTAATCCAAACAAGCCTAACACACCTAAACCTAGCTGCTCACACAGACAATAGGATATGATATTGTATGGTTCTGTCATTTGACCTACTTTTGATCAAACTATTTTGGGCTGTTCTGTAATGAGAATATTGAGTCACCTCCGCCTAACATTGTCTGGGTGCAGCTGCAGCAGCAGCAGTAGTCTCATCCCAGCTCTGTGAGGTGTGACATGTACTGGCTTGCTTCAGTGGTTTCCCCTGTTATGTCTGTGTGTGTGTGTGTAAAGGATTATAGCGTGTGTGTATGTGTGTGTGTGCCTGCATGTATGCATATCTGTGTAACTCTGAAACAGGTTTGGAGAGAGGTAACCAGGACTGGTGTCATCTGGTCTCAGTTCATCTCCACTGTTATCATTGGGTGAAGACTTTGTTTGCCTTGGGGCCTAGCAGCTAAGCTAACGAGTCTAAGCTAAGCTAACAGAGAAACCTCATCTAAACCGAAGGACCCATTTCAGACAGGTCACAGTGACTCCTTACCCTACTTCTGAAACAGAGACAAAGTCCTTGAATAGATGTGCTCCATCTGCAGACAGACAGACAACAGTTGTAATGTTTAACGTCAACATTCCTCATCATCACCCAGGACAAACATAGTCCCGTTCCAACGGGACAAACGTAAACGTAGCCCCGTTCCAACGGGACAAACGTAAACGTAGCCCCGTTCCAACGGGACAAACGTAAACGTAGCCCCGTTCCAACGGGACAAACGTAGCCCCGTTCCAACGGGACAAACGTAGCCCCGTTCCAACGGGACAAACGTAGCCCCGTTCCAACGGGACAAACGTAGCCCCGTTCCAACGGGACAAACGTAGCCCCGTTCCAACGGGACAAACGTAGCCCCGTTCCAACGGGACAAACGTAGCCCCGTTCCAACGGGACAAACATAGTCCCATTCCAACCCACTGGAGGAGGAAATGAGAGACAATACATCACCCCTCTTCTGTGGGATTGTTAATCAGAGAAAATGTGGGTGATTGGATTAATAAGGAAATCAAACAAACAGTGGGATTTAGAGTATGGTATCACTCCAAAGGCCAACGTTGGGTTTCGTCTCTCGGCCAACTTATGCTTACCATCTGGGGCTGTGATACACCAGCAGGTTGTGATTCACAAGCATGTCTTTATGAATCTAGCCATGTTGACAAAACCTTGGGAATCTAAGGGGAGTACACATTGTCTAAGAGATGTCTCTGGTATGCAGACATACCATGGTATCCCACACAGTCACCTCCTGACCCTGGTGTACTGGTGACCCAGCTCACAGTGCTGAGGAACTAAGAGTGACCTTTGACCTCAGCTTATGTCAAATCACCCATCTGATCTGGTCTGAGTGGAACCATTTAAATCTGAGTCACCATGTTATTAACTGTCAAGTAGGCTACCCAACTGACCTAAGCAAACTCCTCGGGGTGGTGGGCGTGGCCTAAGCAAACATCTCAGGGGTGGTGGGTGTGGCCTAAGCAACCTGAAGCAAACAGATACCATATATTAGACCGATGTCAGGTTTCACCCCCAGACATCCAAACATGGCAGTTGCATTGGTATTTCACACTGCTTGCACAGATTAAGCATGCCTGGCCACACGAGCACATATCTAACAAACAGTAGGTGATCATGCAAATGGTTTTCAAAGGAGACTCCAAAATAAGAGTCCTTATCACGATGAGCAAACAATCAGCTAATGTTGTACAATGTAGTGAATGATTCTATTGTAGACAAGAGACCATACCAACGAAACTGACTCAAAGCCAAAAAGGAGCCTTAGGTTAGTCCACACCCATAAGACAAGTCAGCCCTTTCACACCATGGCAACCTCTTGGCGTCATGACAACCTGCGGGCAGCTGAAATGCCCATTGATCAAAAACATCATTCACAAACCAGGCTCCTCTACCTTACACTGAGTAAGCACTGCTCACACACACACACACACACACACACACACTGCAGTAAATAGCAGTCTCAACGGCTACTATCATTGTTAGATAGCAAAGAGAGTTAAGGTTAGATAAACATTGTGACAACCTTAAATTGGCCCCTCCTCCCCATCATAAATCAGGTGCCTGGAATAGCTTCCTTAACTAGGGTCTCAGGTAAAAGAACTACTACTGGGCAATTCCACGATAAAATGTGCAAAGTTTGGTAAAATAATTACAGTTTGTACCACACAAACTGTAATTATGTTACCAAAATGTGCATCTGCACTTTTCGAGTAAATGTGTTTTTGTATTTCTTTCTGTGGAAATTGTTAAAAGTAGTCCTTGTGCATAGAGCTGTATGGTTTCTTTAACTTTGCAATCATTGGTTTTTGTTTGGCATACATTTTAAAGTGAAAAACCTGAGTCGGCGTAATTTCGTTACCTTGGACTTGCCCTCCCACACACACACACCAGTTTCATGGGTTGCTCGCTATGATAAAGGGCTAGGTAATTACTAAGAGCTAAACAGCTGACTTTATCATGTCAGAATAGGCCCCATTTCCTTGTTTATATTATCACCCCCAGACCATTACCTCGACATCAATAATAAATGATTTAAAGTGTCACATAATTGTCTTGGTGTTTTATGTGGTCTGTAGTGTTGCCTTGCCAGCAGGTGTGGAGGAGGGGTTTGTACTGTGGGTATAGGAGAAAGTAAACTTTTCAAAAGAGTACTTTTTATTTTGTTGGGTCACTGTCACATGATTCTAGACAGTGGGAGACACACAAAATGTAAACTGTACCTTCTCCAGTTCACACTACCTTCCCGGACAAGTCCAGACATTGACAAACAACGGTTGTTTGGTGAAAAGAATACGGAGACACAAAAAGATTCCCACTTACACATACCACAAACACCTGGGGAACCTCTAATATCAGGTATGAAAGACAAAGCAGACTGACATCACACAGACTGATGAGACAGATCACTGGAGTTATATGTACTACAGTGTAGAGAGCATGGGATCTCTGCTACAGTACTTCTAATGGTAATAATTAGTCAATGTCATGTACAGGAACTGTTATGTAAGTGAGCAGAACGGAACCTGCGAGAAGGAATGAAAGAGAAAGAGAGAAACAGACAACGATAGAGGAATTGGAAGAAAGAAACAGACAACGATAGAGGAATTGGAAGAAAGAAACAGACAACGATAGAGGAATTGGAAGAGAGACAGTAAAATGGAAACAAAGAGGTAGAAAAAAA